>NC_048563.1:4898659-5016159 GCF_902806685.2 Maniola hyperantus
CTAAATCCACGCGAACGAAGTCGCGGGCATCAGCTAGTAAAAAATAAAAGCAGTCTACAATTACTATAGGCGTCTCTTATAGCTTTGTATTCGTCAGCGCCTATCGCAATCTTTTAAAACTGATCACTCATCTAGTCCAAACTGGTAAATGGGTGCATCACTAGGAAACCATTAGTTCTTCACATAAATACTACACAACTTATGTCCCTCGAAACTTATACGTACTTGCTTAACATTTACTATCTGCATCTACCACATAAAGAGTAGAAAACAACATCGTCAAAATTGTTTTCTAACAACTTAGCTTTATCAAATTTCATTGATGCTGTGAGCTTTTCTGATTAAGTAATTTGTTGTTTTCTATATTATCCGCGCGCATAAATCGTTGAAAAAATAATGGAAATCTTACCTTCAATGTCCTTGTTGTCCCTTTTAACTAGTTTTATATCCAATTTTAGTTTGTTTTGGCACTCACTCTCAGTAGTCAACAGTCAACTCTCAGTCCATTTCCCGCCGAATTAAGTAAAATTTGTAACTTTTCCCGCCAATACGGAAAATAATAGACAAGAAAACTAATTCAGTCGTACCAACATAAAAAGATTATTAGATAAAATTGATGAAACACTACATTCTCGTCACAATTCACAAGCCTGTGGCCTACTATTCTTGGAGATTGAACTTAGACG
Organism: Maniola hyperantus; assembly: GCF_902806685.2. Lineage (NCBI taxonomy): Eukaryota > Metazoa > Arthropoda > Insecta > Lepidoptera > Nymphalidae > Maniola > Maniola hyperantus. The sequence continues at coordinate 4,899,346 of NC_048563.1, forward strand.
TCTTTTTGTTTAGGAAGATTGATAGATAGATTTTGTTTCGTACTTCACACTACACTTTCGCGCCGAATTGGCTTTTCCCGCCAAGTGCCCGCCAATACGTAGTAAACTAATTTGGTCATACCAACATTTAAAAAAAAAATCCGATTGCACACACTACTCTCTCGTTCGTGGTGTACCTTCCCGAATAAACGAGTTTTAGGCATCTCAGGCAATGGTTGTATCGTAATTCGTACAAATATTGTGGTACACTAATATTCTAACAAGAGCTTAAATGCATTTAGCTATCTCGCTCTAACAGTAAGTGTCACAATAGGGCTACTTCTACCAGTCCTTATTCTGAGAATCTAAGCTTCTAGTTCTAAGCGTAGACTGAGTAAAAAAGCTAGACTAAAGTACTGTGTAACCGCGTGCCGCGTCTGAGATAGCGATAGCGAGACGTTACGATGAATAACACGACAATTACCATTGTTTAGTAGTCAATATTTGTATTAACCGATCAACAATATTTGTATTAAACGTTTTTATATGAAAACAAGTAAATAACTAATGAGAAATACAATGACGCCACGAATTCTCAGTTTGTTTTGCAACTAAAGTTATACCTATTCCTTGAAAAACCGGTTACACGATAAGGGACAAAAAATATGTTAGCTGCGTCTCTGTTTATCTGTCACATTAGTAACTTTATCTGTGTTCTCTTTCTATTGTGAATGAGAAAACAAACGTTCCTTTGTCTTACGATTTCTTACTCAGTCTACGCCAAAGAATTTGGATGTACTACATTCCTATGTCGATGGTCTACGCTTCTAAGCCTTTGTTCTCCAACAGGCGCCCCCATGTCTATGTCATTCAAGTGCCAAGAGAGCCTTGTCGCACTGTAGGGATCACTTCTTCACAGAGTACTTTTTACATACGGAAACACTTCTTCAAGGAATATATTTACTCTAGGAGCACCTTTTATTTCTGGTCGGTGAGGAGCACTTCTTTATGCATACGAAATGCTGGATGCGAATTCTCTGCACCGACCAGAAAAAAACCTCTGTTCTCTCTTCCACCGTAGCGCCTAAATTACGGGGCTAATTTTGGAATAATATGGTCCGGAGTCCGAACTTTGACGGGCTACATTTTATACGAAAAAATTTGACCTGACGGATTTTACATCCATACTAATATTAGAAATGCTAAAGTGTGTCTGTCTGTCTGTCTGCTGGCTTTTCACGGCTCAACCGTTCAACCGATTTTGACGAAATTTGGTACAGAGGTAGCTTGCAACCCGGGGACATAGGCTACTTTTTATCCCGGAAAATTTAAGAGTTCTCACAGGATTTTTAAAAACCTAAATCCATCAACTAATATCAAATAAAGTGGCCAGGTCTCGAATTTTTTTTTTTGCAATTTTATCGAAATTGGTTTGAGGATGGGAGGATGATGGATCGAGTGGTCAAATGAAAGAGGAGAAAATTCTGAGTTTATAAGATCCATACTAATATTATAAATGCGAAAGCGTATCTGTGTCTGCTAGGTTTTCACGCGGCTCAACCGTTCAACCGATTTTGAAGAAATCTCTGGTTTTATCCCGGAAAATTGAAGAGTTCCCACAGGATTTTATTAAATCGAATTAATTTATATTATAACATAAAATCTAAAACCACGCTGACGAAGTCGCGGGCGTCATCTAGTAGGTATAGTATATTGTTATGTACAATGTACCAAGTGACAAAAATACAATTTTACTACATTTCAGCGTTTACTAAGAGGATCATAGTAGGGTTTTAGTTTTGAACTTTATATTTATTTCAGATCAATATTAAAACAGACAGAAGCAAAAATAGATTTGGGTTCATTAAGTCGATAGTAAAACTTCTTTCAATTAATATTTTCATAATTTATTTAATGTACAGACGTCCTATTAGATTATAATCTAAACATACAAAAGGAAAAGGTGACTGACTGGCTGATCTATCAACGCACAGCTCAAACTACTGGACGGATCGGGCTGAAATTTGGCATGCAGATAGCTATTATGACGTAGGCATCCGCTAAGAAAGGATTTATGAAAATTCAACCCCTAAATAGGGGTTTGAAATTTGTGTAGTCCACGCGGACGAAGTCGCGAGCATAAGCTAGTAAATAACAAAACTGACGTTATTTATTAATACATAATTTTATTTATTTACTTTATTTAAAAAAATCTGCTGTACTGTACTGCGTCTCCAATCTTGTAACTTGATGCTTGACCGTGCCACTTGTGCACAAGACTTGTCTTGTAGTCACTTGTGGCTCACTGTCACGAATCTTGTGGTTACTTATGCCTCACTATATCACAAGTCTTGTGGTCACTTGAGCCTCCCTCAGTCACAAGTGTAGTGGTCAGTTGTGGCTCAGGAGTCCTGCGAGTCGCTGGTGTACATGGTGTGCCTGACGTGGTGTGTCTTGGCTCGGGGGCCTCGGTTCCGCTTGGGCCAGGGCACCTTCATGTGCACGTGCGCCACGTGCAATGCGCGCTGCGGGTCCGTGTTGAAGGTCTTGTCACAAATCTCGCATTTGAACTTGATTCCTTTGTGTAACTGTAAAAAAAATTAATGTTCATTTTGGTTTCAAAAATCACACCCATATTATAAAATACCCATACCCATACATAAACAGAGCCTCAATAGCTCAACGGGTAAAGGAGTGGACTAAAAACCGAAAGGTCGAAATACTATTTATTAATTTATAACCACAATTTAAATTTTTTTGTGTGATGTAACTACAAATTCACGGCTTTTTACAACAGGTAGTACCGTAGGTTTCTTGACAGACAGACATCCAAGTGATCCTATAAGGGTTCCGTTTTTCCCATTGAGGTACGGAACCCTAAAAAAATTTATCAGTTGATGATGCTGATTATTTGACTTTGACTTTGAAGAATACTCACAAACATATGCCTCCACCTGTTCTGCTGGTTGGAGAAGTTCTTCCCACAGACAGTACACTCGAACCGCGGCCGGGAAGTGTCGTGGATGACGATATGGTTCATGAGGTTGGCCTTGAAGGCGAACCTCTTGTCGCATGTGTCGCACTTGAACTGCTTCGTGTCCGCATGGATAGGCATGTGGTAGCGCAGGTGGGCCATGCACTGGAAAAGAGAAAAACCATAATCAGAAGTGGGATTCGAAAAATATACGTACTCTTCAAAAAATATTAACTGAAAAACTATTATAGTGTTTGTACGGGAGCGGTGTGCGGGCTCGACCGTACCAAAGAGGAGATCTCCCACCGAGCGGTTGGTTGTGCTCGGTAGCGCCAGCTGGGCCGACGGTTGTATCTTGAAACTTCTATATACAGTCCAGATTGCAGAACACTCTGTTAGTGCGAGTACTGTCGGCGGTACATTTGTTCGGGACCGTGTCATCGATTGAACAGCGCCATCTAGTTTCTATTTGCAACCGCCACATGTTGATGACTTTTTTAATGACAAATTTTAAATAATGCATAGAAATTGACATTTGAATTATTAACAAACTTTGACATGATGACCTATAACAATATTTTAAGACGGGCTCGCACATGAAGGGATCCGTACAAGTAACATTTTTTTATTTCATGGCGCCCATTTTATAATTATTTCATGTACGTACGTTCGTTCGTTCGAAGAAATAATAATCTGTTTACTAAATTACATCATAGATGGCGCTGTCCATTATTAGCACACGTTGTACATAAGTGTTATGTTTTGTAGGATGGTACGGGAGCCCTCGTGCGCGAGCCTGACTCAAACTTGACAGGTTTTTGTCTCACCGTGAATATCTTCCCGCACTGCTCGCACATTATCCTCGCCTTGGGGAACTTGGTGCGGTTCTTGTCCGGATGGTACTTCTTGAAATGCATTGCGTAACTGCGCGAACCTTTCAGCTTCACGCCGCACTGAAAAAATGAGTATCCATACATTAAATAATTTAAAAGAGCAACCGCAGAGTTTCTTGCTGGTTCTTCTCGGTAGGAAAGGCATTCCGAACCAGTGGTAGATTCAGCCGACTGTTCGTAAGTACTTGTAAAAGTTTATTCGAATAAAAAAGTTTTTTTTTATTTTTTTTTATTATATCATTTTTAGGGTTCCGTACCTCAAAAGGAAAAACGGAACCCTTTTAGGATCACTTTGTTGTCTGTCTGTCGGTCTGTCAAGAAACCTACAGGGTACTTCCCGTTGACCTAGAATCATGAAATTTGGCAGGTAGGTAGGTCTTTTAGCAGACATGAGGGGAAAAATCTAAAACCGAGAATTAATGTGTTTACATAACAAGAAAAAAATTAAAATGTGTTCAATAACAAATATTGCTATTTTCAACTTTCAAAGTAAGATAACTATATCAAGTGGGGTATCATGTGAAAGGTCCTCACCTGTGCATTCTAAAACAGATTTTTATTTATTTTTAGTTTTTGTTGTATCGTGCAAAATGTCGATAAAATACGATTGTAGCACGGAACGCTCAGTGCGCAAGTCTGACTCGCACTTGGCCGGTTTTATAAGAGTATACCTGCTCACAATCGACGGGCCCCATGGTTTTGGGAGTGGGCACGGGTTCCCTCTTCAGGCCAGGCTTAGTGGGCCGGGGCTGGTTGCGTCGACAGATCTTCCGCACTGGATAGTTGAGTTTGAAGGTGCTGCAAGAAGCAATACTTATGAATAACTAGCTTTAAGTTGGTTTGTCCTTCAATCACGTCGCAACGGAGCAACGGATCGACGTGATTTTTTGTATGGGTATAGTTAAAGACCTGGAGAGTGACATAGGCTACTTTTTATCCCGGAAAATCAAAGAGTTCCCCTCGGGATATTTAAAAACCTAATTCCACGCGGACGAAGTCGCGGGCATCAGCTAGTTATTAATACGTACTTAGTATACGATTAGTAAAGCTGTGATAGCCTAGTGGTTAGGACGTCCGCCTTCTAATCGGAGGTCGGGGGTTCGATCCCGGGCACGCACCTCTAACTTTACGGAGTTATGTGCGTTTTAATTAATTAAATATCACTTGCTTTAACGGTGAAGGAAAACATCTTGAGGAAACCTGCATGCCTGAGAGTTCTCCATAATGTTCTCGTAGTAGACTGTGACCAAAACCCTTCTCACTCTGAGAGGATACCCGTGCTCTGTAGTGAGCCGACGATGACGATGAGCCGACGATGAGCCGACGACGATCATGATGACGATGATGACTTAGAACTAGAGCTACGAGGCTTTCAAGTGATGGTGGAAGAGACTTACTCGGCAGTGGCGTGTTTGGGCGACACCTTCATGTGCTGGTGATATGCCATTTCAGACGCGAAGCGAATATTGCACTCCTCGCACGTTGGACCTTCTGGGTTCTAGAGAATAAACAAAAATTAAATATCATCATCATCATCAACCAATAGACGTCCACTGCTGGACATAGGTATCTTGTAGGGACTTCCACACGCCACGGTCTTGCGCCGCCGCCATCCAGCGGCTCCCTGCGACTCGTCTGATGTCGTCCGTCCACTTAGTGGGGGGTCTTCCGGTGCGAGGTCGCCATTCCAGCACCTTGGGACCCCAACGTGTATCGGTTGTACGAACTATGTGCCCTGCCCATTGCCACTTCAGCTTCGCAACCCGTTGAGCTATGTCGGTTACTCTAGTTCTCCTACGGATCTCCTCATTTCCTCATTGATGACGTAGAGAAACTCCGCACATAGCTCTCTCCATCGCCCGCTGAGTGACTCTGAGCTTTAATTTCAAATTAAATATGTTTATGGGAAATGGACGAGGGATGAATGATACAAAATTTTGCCGATACGATTCTATCTGTCCGTCTGTCTGTCTGTCTGTCTGTCAAGAAACCTACAGCGTACTTCCCGTTGACCTAGATTCATGAAATTTGGCAGATAGCATTAGGGGAAAAATCTGAAAACCGTGAATTTAGGGTTAGATCACACAAAAAAATTAAACTGTGGTCATGAACTAATAATTAGTATTTTCAATTTTCAAAGTAAGCTAACTATATCAAGTGGGGTATCATATGAAAGGTCTTCACCTGTGCATTCTAAAACAGATTTTTATTTATTTTTATGCATCATAGTTTTCGAATTATCGTGCAAAATGTCGAAAAAACACTTGACCGGTTTTTTCAGTCTCATCTTTCGTTAGCCAGACAAACTTCTTTACTGGGATAGAGTAGGTGTTACTTACCTCTGCGGCGTCGAAGCGGTGTTTCATATTCATATGCATCCGCAGGCCCCTCTCGCCGATGAAGGAGAAGCCGCACTGAGTGCACACGAAGTCTGAAGGGTGCTTTATACGCACGTGAGACATGTATGAAGTGCTTTTACTGCAACAATTTGTAAATTGAGTCACATTGTAGAAAGAGATAATGATCTTGTAGACAGAGGCGTCTCTAGCCCGTGTGCAACCAGTACCCTGGCGCCCTCTAGTCTATTAGGAGCAGGCTCAAAATGGAATACTAACAGTTATATTTTCAAACGGAAATTCGGATGCAAATGTTGCAATTTTAAATTTCTATTAGCCTCAATAGCTCAACGGGTACGGGATTTGACTGAAAACTGAAATGTCGACGGTTCAAACCCCGCCCGTTGCACTATTGTCGTACCTACTCCTAGCACAAGCCTGACGCTTAATTGGAGAGGAAAGGAGAATATTAGTCATTTAACATGGCTAATATTCTTTTAAAAAAAAAAAAAAAAATCAAATGAGGACGGCGTCGGCCATAACACGAGCGCAGGGTCTTTGAGAGCGCCGACATCGACGCATCTTTGGAGGTGTCGCATTAGAGGGCGCTCGGCGCATAGGTAAAGACGCCTCTGCTTGTAGAGCATTGTCTCTGTCGTTGAGACCGATAAAATGAGTATGAGTGATAGAGACAACGCTCTACAAAGTCGATATCGCATTCTAAAGGTCGATGTACCTTATTTTCTGCCGCGTACTGTACATTCGCTATTTTTTATTCCGAAAACTCAAAAAGAATTAAAAAAAAATTTAAACCAACGCGAACGAAGTTGCGGGCATTATCTAGTAAGGCAAAGCTGACTGATGACTGACTGACTGATCTATCAACGCACACGTCAAACTACTGGACGGATCGGGCTGAAATTTGGCATGCAGATAGCTGTTATGACGTAGACATCCGCTAAGAAAGGATTTTTGAAAATTCAATCCCTAAGGGGGTAAAACAAGGGTTCATAATTTGTGTAGTCCACGCGGACGAAGTCGCGGGCGGGCTAGTCTAAATATGTAAAAAGAAAAGGTGACTAACTGACTGACTGACTGATCGATCTATCAACGCACGGCTCAAACTACTGGACGGATCGGGCTGAAATTTGGCAAACAGATAGCTGTTATGATGTAGACATCCGCTAAGAAAGGATTTTTTGAAAATTCGACCCCACGCGGACGAAGTCGCGAGCATAAGCTAGTACTCACATAAATTCTTCTTCACAATGTGGACATTTGTATTTTTTTCCATCGTGCCAGCGTTCGTGAGCTTTCGCTGAATTCCTGAAAAATCCAGATTAATATGAGAATCGCCGGCTCACGTGTCTCCTCTCAGAGTGAGAGGGGTTTTAGCCATAGTCTACCACGCTGGCCATGTGCGGATTGGCAGACTACACACACCTTTGGGAACATTATGGAGAACTCTCAGGCATGCAGGTTTCCTCACGATGTTTTCCTTCAACGTTAAAGCAAGTGATATTTAATTACTTAAAACGCACATAACTCTGAAAAGACGGCCGGACATGACGAATCTATAAGGGTTCCGATTTTGCCATTCGGCTACGGAACCCTAAAAACTCCCTGGCACAGTGGTCTTATTAGTCGGAGGACTAGTAGTAGTCTTATTAGACTACTGCGCCAAGGGAAGTCGTCAAAAATAAAAAAAATATTATTTGTGATCAAACTGGAGACCATTAATCGTGGATATTTTGTTAGTTATATTTTGTTAAGTAGGTATATCTATATTTTTCTTTAAATTTAAATTCCTTTACATATTTAACTATTTTATTTTTACCTACTGTTAATCTGTCAAGTTACTCTGTACGTTATTAAGTCTGTCTGTTATTAAGTTAATCTATACTTTAATCTGTTAGTCTGTAAGTTAGTGCATGTTAGTTTATAAGCAAAGTTTCACCTGTAATTGACGACCATACTGTTTATTGTATGTATTTAAATGTGTGGTCTTTTATGTATGGAAGTTGTCGGTGATAAATAAATTAAAAAAAAAAAAAAAAAAAAAAGACTAATAAGTTCATGTACTCACCTACTTCTAGTAATGAAAGTACAGACGGTACAGTTGTACCGCGCCGCATGGGTGTTGTTCAAGTGCTTGTTGACTCGGTACGTGTTCTTTGTGTGCAGCCCGCATACCGGACATGCGAACTGACCAAATTTCTAAAAAAAAAAGGAAATTTCTATAATCTCTGTGGCGGTTGCCACATATGCAACTAGATGGCGCTATTCAATCGATAACATTTCATGACGTAGTCCCGAACAAATGTACCGCCGACAGTACTCGCACTAACGGAATTTTCTGCAATCTGGACTATATATAGAAGTTTCAAGATACAACCGTCGGCCCAGCTGGCGCTACCGAGCACAACCAACCGCTCGGTGGGAGATCTCCCTTTGGTACGGTCGAGCCTGCACACCGCTCCCGTACAATCTCTCTACATAGTCCTCTGAATATATAAAACCGGCCAAGTGCGAGTCAGGCTCGCGCAATGAGGGTTCCGTACTACAGTCGTATTTTTCGACATTTTGCACGATAATTCAAAAACTATGATGCATAAAAATAAATAAAAAACTGTTTTAGAATGTACAGGTGAAGACCTTTCATATGATACCCCACTTGATATAGTCACTCACTTCGAATGTTGAAAATACTAATTATTAGTTCATGACCACAATTTAATTTTTTTTGTGTGATCTAACCCTAAATTCACGGTTTTCAGATTTTTCCCCAAATGTCAGCTATAAGATCTACCTACCTGCCAAATTTCATGATTCTAGGTTAACGGGGAGTACCCTGTAACTTTCTTGACAGACAGACAGACAGACAACAAAGTGATCCTATAAGGGTTCCGTTTTTCCTTTTGAGGTACGGAACCCTAAAAAAACGATAATCTCTACATAGTCCAGTAAATAGAGCATTTAACATCGCACTAAATTTCCGATCCAATTTTTTTTTTTAGGTTAAGGGTCACTTACTGACCATACAATCATAAAATGACAGACAGACTGACAGATCCAGGTGGAGCTTCGATCGCAATCTTGAAGCAAAGTTTTTGGCCGATATCTCGAAAACTATTCACTTTAGGGCAAAAGTTATGTAAACCATTATAGTAGAGAATAAAATTTCGCATCTTTTGTTTCCTGTACCCGTAGTACAAGATTTTACGTCTCACCAAACCAAACCAAATTCGAGAGTCGAAATACTTCCGCGTTACAGTAAACTGGATCTTAAATGCCTTGTTTTAAAGCTCAAGTTTGTCTACACTTCTACAGCCAGCGCTCCAAGCGGAAACATTGCGAAATTAAAATCAGTGGCATTGAATATTTGACTTCAATTCAAGGCTGTTCAGGTCCATTTTACTGTAACGCGGAAGTATTTCGACTCTCGAATTTGGTTTGGTTTGGTGAGACGTAAAATCTTGTACTACGGGTACTGTAAGACTTTTTTGTAAAACTAATCGTTTACGATTTATGGCAGATTGAATGAACCGGATTTTCTATTTCGGCCGATAACTTTTAAAATACTGGACTTACAGTCAGTACTTACGTTAGTATGTTTGTCCATGTGTCTGTTATACGCGCTGGTATCACAGAAACCTTTGTAGCAAGTGGTGCACTTGTAGGGAGAGTTCTTAAAGTTGGATGTTTCCTTCCTCTTCAGTATTTCAGCTAATTGTTCTTCGTGAGCCAGCTCTGTTACTTTGAACAGTTTTAATTCTTCTTTAAACCCTAGAATAATAAATCTAATTATATAAAAGGAAAGGTGACTGACTGACTGACTGACTGATCTATCAACGCACAGCTCAAACTACTGGACGGATCGGGCTGAAATTTGGCATGCAGATAGCTATTATGACGTAGGCATCCGCTAAGAATGGATTTTTGAAAATTCAACCCCTAAGGGGGTGAAGTAGTGGTTTGAAATTTGTGAAGTCCACGAAGTCGCAGCATAAGCTAGTATAAGATAAAATTCCTGTTAAATTTAGATTTCTGTAAGTATGAATATGAATCAAAGGTTATTTATCTCTTCTCTATAATATAAAAAAAAATTACAAAAAAAATAAAAACCGACTTCGATACACAAACACTAAAAACTGAAAAATAATTTAATTTATTACCGAATATATTATGTATACAAGAGTTAATATAGTTCCATAATAATACTTTTTGGTGCCGGTGCCAATTAGCTTTAGCTGCGCGAATCGTCTAGACTTCATATTTTTATGAGACTCCACAATGGCACCTCATTGGCACCGACCCCAAAAATATTATTATGGAACTATATTAACTCTTGTATACATAATATATTCGGTAATAAATTAAATTATTTATCAATTTTTAGTGTTTGTGTATCGAAGTCAGTTTTTATTTTTTTTGTAAAAAAAATTATTTCACAATTTTTAGTGGCCCCATGGAATTATGCTATGACTGGTTAAAAATCTACTGTTTACTAAGCTATTACACTGATCGCGAGCAATTTACTCTTATCCGTTGAGGAGTTCCAGTATCTATCTTCGAAGATGTTCATCAGATCTTCACCAAATTTAAATGGGACCAACTTTGAAGTATACCCTTTCAAACAAAAAAAGAATTTTCAAAATCGGTCCAGGCGTCTTCGAGTAATCGGGGAACATACATTAAAAAAAAAAAAAAAGATTTCGACGAATTGAGAACCTCCTCCTTTTTTGAAGTCGGTTAAAAAATGAATCACTAAATGTGTTGGTCATCGCAAATCTCGAGAACAGCTGAACCGATTTCGGTAATTCTTTTTTTATAATATTCCTTGAAGTACGGGGATGGTTCTTACGGAGAGAAATTTAAAAAAAAATATTGAATCAACTGTTAGGCGGAACGAAGTTCGCCAGGGCAGCTGGTTTGTAAGAAATAACTTGAACGGCGATTACGCACTGCACTCCCGTCATCCGAGAGAATACCAGCGGTTAATCTTTGACATAATTATGTCATAAGCTGCCATACAAAACAAAAAGGAACGTATTTTCACGGATTCGGATCGTATGAGTGCGTAACCGCCGTAACAATAACACCGTTCTGTATAGTTTCTTTTCTTTCTATTATATTTATCCATACTAATATTATAAATGCGAAAGTATGTCTGTCTGTCTGCTAGCTTTTCACGACTCAACCGTTGAACCGATTTTGACGAAATTTGGTATAGAGATAGCTTACATCCCGGGGAAGGACATAGGCTACTTTTTATCCCGGAAAATTGAAGAGTTCCCACAGGATTTTTAAAACCTAAATCCACGCGGACGAAGTCGCGGGCACCATTTAGTCTTTAATAAACCTAGCTACACACCACAAATTTCTTATTATTTTAATTTCCGAAAATACTGAACTTTTTCATTTTTGTCCGAAATTTTCACCTCCTAAACTTTCCATCTCCTATTTAACCTCCTTAGGCAAGATATTTCCAAAAACCATTTCTTAGTGAGCGACTACGTCATAAAAGGAACCTAATGTCAAAATATGTTTCTAACCCCTACAGTTTATGCTGTACTTTGATAGATCAGTCAGTCAGTCAGGACAAGTATTTTTGTAATGTATAGATTTCTTTACCGACCGACGATATAAAGAGGCTGGCGGGAAGTGGCTGGATGAGGAAGGCTGAGGACCGGGTGTGGTGGCGCTCTTTAGGGAAGGCCTATGTCCAACAGTGGACGTCCACAGGCTGATGATGATGATGAAAATGATGATAGATTTCTTTACCTGGTTTTCTTCCTGGCCGACCTTTTATTTCAGATTTGACTCGTTTCTTCTTTTTAACTATTTTATTCTTTAAACTAACTTCTTTAGAAACTTTGCATTTACTAATAACTTTTCCATTCTTCTTACTTTTACTATTGGAAACTTTTTTATCAGAATTATAATCACCATTTGAAAACTCCACTTCTGTAAAAACGTCGTTGTTAATAAAATCATCGATATTTTGTTTATCTATTTTAATAGTTTCTAGGGTTTTTCTAGCATCTGTGTCTAGATTTTTTCTGTTTTCTTTGTCTATATTTTGTTTATCTGAGTTTTCTTTTAGTAACTCGGCCAAGTCTATATCATCGTTAGAATATCCGTCACTATCGAAATCGCAAGTTAATATATCTTCTTTATTATATTCATTTTCGAGTTTTATTTCAGTTTTTTCCACAGAAACAACAATATTTTCAATAGGTACGTTATGAAAGTCGTTTTCTTTATCTTCTTCATTGATTATATGTAAGTCACAGTGATTTGTTTCGAAAATTTTCTTGGATATATTAGATGCTAGATGATTTTGTACTCTGTTAATAGTTTTAACGTTTTGTGTTGTCACCTAAAAAAAGTTTTATTATAATTAACTATATCCATGGAGAGAAGTTAGTATAAGCCCCGCAAATTGCTATAGCGCTGGAACCATGTCTCATCAAGTCATCAACATCGAAATGACGTCATTTTGACGTAAGTCGAAAAAAAACCGGCCAAGTGCGAGTCAGGCTCGCGCAATGAGGGTTCCGTACTACAGTCGTATTTTTTCAAAAAATATGATGCATAAAAATAAATAAAAATCTGTTTTAGAATGCACAGGTGAAGGCCTTTCATATGATACCCCACTTGATATACATAGTTATCTTACTTAGAAAATTGAAAATACTAATTATTAGTTTATGACCACAATTTTTTTTTGTGTGATGTAACCACAAATTCACGGTTTTCAGATTTTTCCCCGAATGTCTGCTATAAGATCTACCTACCTGCCAAATTTCATGATTCTAGGTCAACGGGAAGTACCCTGTAGGTTTCTTGACAGACAGACAGACAACAAAGTGATCCTATAATGGTTCTGTTTTCCCTTTTGAGGTATGGAACCCTAAAAACTACTATTTTGGTAAAAATCTATGAAACTTACCATTCCATGGTTAGCAAGGACTTGCACCAATAAGTTGTGGGCCCTCGCACACTTGTCTCGGAACTTATTGGAATTCATCAATCTCTGTGCACATTCCCAGCACAGTTTTGGTTGGAAGCTTACCATGCTGTGCAACTGTGAAATGAAATAATAACATCTCAAAATAATTTTAAATATATATCAAAAATTGCGTAACCGGCGGGAATCGAACCCGCATCTTCTGGGTTCGCGCCCGATGCCTTGACCACTCGGCCACGGGTTCGCTTACTGCCAGTGACGGAATTAGTCATAACAATTGTATGTTCACTCAGAAGCGACTGTTTAATGCCATCTATTAGTGACACTTTGCACTTAACTACCTAGCATCAATAGCTCAATCGGTAAAGGAGTGGACTGAAAACCGAAAGGTCGACGGTTCAAACCCCGCCCATTGCACTATTGTCGTACCTACTCCTAGCACAAGCCTGACGCTTAGTTGGAGAGGAAAGGTGAATATTAGTCATTTAACATTTAGCTAATATTCTTTTTAAATTAAAAAAAAAACAAAAAACTGCAAAGTGTCGCTAATATTTATGCCTTTTTTTTCGGGTTGTGCCACACATGACATGGTTTATTCCGGCGCTTCTTCTACTTGAGGTCTTTTGACTTTACTACTCAAGTATAAGAGGCGCCGGGATAACCTAACCTAATAATGGTAATGTGTGGTACAGCCTTAAAAAAAAAATAAACGTTTTTCTTTCTTTCTTTCTTTCTAATAGATGGCACTAAACAGTCGCTTCAGTACTGAGTGAACACTACTTCAGAGTGGTAAAAATACAAACTTACGGATAAACCAGTCACATTATTATAGGCCTCCGCCAAACGGTATTTGTCAAACGGATACAGCTTGCTGCCAGTGTCTAGGCATATCATACAGAACTGAAAAACAAAACAAAAATAATTATCAGTAAAATCAATGACTAATCAACCCATCGCCGGCTCACTACTTCGCACGGGTCTCCTCTCAGAGTGAGAAGGGTTTTGGCCATAGTCTACCACGCTTATGGAGAACTCTCAGGCATGCAGGTTTTCTCACGATGTTTTCCTTCACCGTTAAACCAAGTGATATTTTAATTACTTAAAACTCACTTAACTCCGAAAAGTTACAGAGGCGTGCCCGGGATCGAGCCCCCGACCTCCGTTTAGGAGGTAAACGTCCTAACCACTAGACTATCACAGCTATTGCAAGCAGTGCATATCGTCAATTAGCAAACAGTTGATTCTGAGCACAACTAAATTTTAGACTTCATATCAAGTCAAGTAAAGGGCCAAAAAAATAAATACTGATTGATATATTTGTCTGTTTGTTTGCTGAAAATGGACATGGCTTAAGTAACACAAAATACCTGTGCAGTATAAGGAATAGCAACGTTTTTGAGTATTCGGGTCCCACAAAGAAAATCTTCATTTTGGAAATGTTGTGAGCAAACCACAGCATCTTCTGGCAAGTGGCATTCTTCTATATCTAGAGATGCCAGCCAAGAACTTCTCTGCCAACCTATTGTAGGAAACCTGAAATATACAATTATAGTTTTTTAGGGTTCCGTACCTCAAAAGGAAAAACGGAACCCTTATAGGATCACTTTGTCTGTCTGTCAAGAAACCGACAGGGTACTTACCGTTGACCTAGAATTATGAGATTTGGCAGGTAGGTAAGTCTTATCAGACATTAGGGGACAATCTTAAAACCGTGAATTTGTGGTTACATCACTTACACAAAAACACACACACACAAAAAATTAAGCTTTTAAGGATTTTTTTTTGTAAATGTTTGTGAAAGCCATGTAGGTAGAAGAATGTTAAATATGTATGCATGTGAAAGAAAAAAGAGGAGAATGACCAAAGAAAAGATGGATGGAATGTGTGAAAGAGGATATGCTTGTAAAAGGGTAGATAATAATATGTTGACGGATGACAGAAGTGAGTGGAAGAAAGACATGTTGTGCAAACCCTACGTAGCATAGGATAAGGTAAGGAAGAAGAAGAATGATAGTGGAACATTTACTTACCCATGAAAAGTTATATCCTGCGATCTCAGGCATGTTTTTGAGAAAAGATTTTCTCTGGAGTTCTCGCAGAAAGGCAGACAGCACCACATTTTTGAAGTTTATTTTACAATAAATACCTACGCTACAATATGACCATATAATTTTTGAGCACTTGTAAAGTTATTTTCTTTTAACATCACAAAGCCAAGTCCCAAACAGACTATTGTAGTATTTCAGTTTCACCACTTTATTAAATGTAAAATTCATGTTGGAAAGTACAGTCGTTAGTATTTTCTCGGAAATAGGTATCTTTATTCGTCGTTTGTCTCAGTAATATTGATCACTATTGATAAAATCTTGGATAGATATTTGGGTAAAATTGAAAAATTATTCTGCACTTAGGGTTAGCGAAAAAATCTATCGATATTATTTGTTTGAGATATCGATATTTTTGAGTGATATTTAATTCTTTGAAGTACCTATCGAATATCGATATAAAATTTCAACAATCGAAAAATTATAAAAATCGATATTTTTTCGGACTGACAAACAAATTTATCGGACCGACAAAACTTACTGCCTACCTACATCGATCTCAATCGGATTAGGTTCAAAAAGGCTCTGACTAGATGAAATCGTTCAAAAATTATGGTTCAGTGACTCTGGGTCATTAATATAAGTCCCTTTAAAATTATATTATCATCTGTGACCTACGATTAGCTCTGTGACTAACAAGTTAGAAATTGGACCGATACATCGATATCAATATTTATCGATATTTTTTTGGCACTTCCAACATCCCTGTCTGCACTGAATAAACAAACCAAAAACAAACCTTGATTTTTCACCACAGACCAATATCAAGCATATCAAGGCATACCAACATACAAATTAAAGAATTGACACAGACTATTATTTATTTATAATTTTAGGATCCCAATAGACGATCCAACTTAGACAATCTAAGACTCTCGAAAAAAGAATTCAATTTTTTTTCTTAGGTGAAATTCGGAGCCTCATTCGGAGCGAGACCAATAATTAATCTATGGTGAAATTGTTGTATTTTTTTATTGTGATTCCGTGATTCTTTGTTGTTATTGCAGTTTTTAAAGTTTTATGGCTGAAAATCAATTATTTGAATGATTATGTATTGAGTATTCATAACTTAGTAATAATTGATATTTATTTAATATTTTTATCTATTCAGTAAAGTGAAGTGTTGTGTACACAGTGTAAAGAACTCTGGAAACAGGAAACTCACCACCAGTAGATAGTGTAAGCATTGGCTTTATTTTCTAATTTTGGAAGAAATATGTGTACATACGAACTTAGGAGAGGATTTATCATTGTACACTCAAATCTACTTTATGATCGGTTTTCATTTTAGTCTCCGTCGTATTCTCGATAACTGAGAGTGACCCCATTTCATAACATTTGGTGGGGTTCTTTTTGGGATTAAAATGCGGATATGTCCCAGACTCTCTGATAACTTATTGATTGTAGATAGGAGCTCAAAATTACATTTTGAAACAACTATCCAATGCTCCATGGTTCTTGCAGATATCAGAACTCCATGAGCACTTAAATATCAACACAGTAGAGAAAGAAATTAAAAGCTATAATTGCAACTATAAAATCAGACTCACCAACCATCCAAATTGCCTGGCACTGCAGTTGACAATGCCGCAGGCGATCCGTCGACTAAAGAGAAAGCATATACTGGATAATTAGCTGAGACTCATGGAGTTTTCCCGCTGGGGAAGTTGTCTCTAATCACACCAACCTTTCCTCCAACCAATCTGCTCGTAGTCCACCAACTGATCGCATGATAAGGCAAAACAAAAAAAACCAGCCAAGTGCGAGTCAGGCTCGCACACTGAGGGTTCCGTACATTTCATCGACATTTTGCATGATAAATCAAAAACTATTATACCTAAAAATAAATAAAAATCTTGTTTAGAATGTACATGTGAAGCCCTTTCATATGATATCCCACTTGATATAGTTATCTTACTTCAAAAATTGAAAATATTATTATTAGTTCATGACCACAATTTAATTTTTTTGTGTGATGTGATGTAACCACAAATTCACGGTTTATAGATTTTTCCCCAAATGTCTGCTATAAGACCTACGTACCTGCCAAATTTCATGATTCTAGGTCAACGAGAAGTACCCTGTAGGTTTCTTGAAAGACAGACAACAAAGTGATCCTATAAGGGTTTTTCCTTTTGAGGTATGGAACCCTAAAAATAAAAAATCCAATGTTTCACTATTGTTTACGGATATAAATGTCACATTACAATTTACAGGTACCAGACTATTATGCTTACTAGAGCTTTACAGCTATAGTATGAATCACAATCACCTTTATTGGCTAAAATGCACAGTTCCAGCAAGAATATGATAAATTTAGCCATTCACAATAATTGCAATTGTAGCAATGTCATACACAGAACTTTTGTGCTAAGAGGGCTTACTGATATATCTTTATAGAGGAAGTTACTAGATGACCCTGTAGTCTGCTTCCCACGTTACAGCAAGATGGACGATTTGATAAGTAATAGTGACATGATTGCAGAACAAAACAGTGCTACATCATTACCTGCACAGGTCAGTCCTATATCTAACTCTATAGAGAAAGAGCCAGCGCGTGGCAAACCTTCATCTTCTAAATATATAAAAGGAAAAAGTGACTGACTGACTGACCAACTGACTGACTGATCTATCAATGCACAGCTGAAACTGCTGGACATATCGGCCTGAAATTTGGCATGCAGATAGCTATTATGATGTAGGCATCCGCTAAGGAAGGATTTTTGAAAATTCAACCCTTAAGGGGGTGAAATAGGGGTTTGAAATTTGTGTAGTCCACGCAGATGAAGTTGTGAGCATAAGCTAGTCCTCAATATAGACTGAAGTTAAGTCTATATAATGAAATCACAGACATTTTGAATTTTAATACAAAAATAATTTATGTTTATAAAATTGTTTTTTTTTCAGTTCTGCATGATATGCCTAGACACAAGTAAGGACTGCAAACTGTACCCAGTCGACAAATATAACTTGGATATGGAATTTGAACATTTGACTAGAATATCGGTAAATATATTTGCTTGCTTAGTTTAATAAAAAGCCGTGATAACCTAGTGGTCAAGACTCAAGACGTCCGCCTCCTAATCGGGAGGTTGGGGGTTCGATCCCGGGGACGCATCTCTATCTTTTTAGAGTTATGTGCGTTTTAAGCAATTAAATATCACTCATCGTGAAGAAACCTGCATGCCTGCATAATGTTCTCAAAGGTGTGTGAAGTCTACCAATCCGCACATGGCCAGCGTGGTAGACTATGGCCAAAACCCTTCTCACTTTCAGAGACCCCTGTGTCCTCTGTGATGAGCCGGCGATGGGTTGATCATGATGATGATGATGATACCCCTTTGGTTTATACAATGCTAAATCGGTTGACGGCTTGACTTTGCCGGTAGAATAGTAACTAGCCACGGCCAGAGGTAATTTAGAAATTATACAATTCAAAATTGCCTCTACCTTGAATCGAAACCGGGACTAATAAGACTATAGCGCTCAGCACTGTGCCAGGGAGGTCGTCAGAAAAACATTGCTGAACATACTTTGCAGCAATGCCCAAACTTACTACAACTAGTGCATTGTTTAGTTCTGGAAATATAAAGCATTGGTCACAATGTTGAACATGCTTTAAAACAATATCCAATCTCAACGTAAGCTGTGCGTTTTTCAATTGTGAAAACAGAAAGGTTGTCACTTGTTAGTAGGCATCTGACATTGTTAACAGCATCAAAAAGTTTAAAAAATGCTTTGTCAATGCAGCTTCAACACAAAATGCAGTTTCTACCGCAGTTCTGCACGGAATGTGCTCAGAG
Organism: Maniola hyperantus; assembly: GCF_902806685.2. Taxonomy (NCBI): domain Eukaryota; kingdom Metazoa; phylum Arthropoda; class Insecta; order Lepidoptera; family Nymphalidae; genus Maniola; species Maniola hyperantus. The sequence goes on from NC_048563.1 coordinate 4,918,409, forward strand.
ACTGAGCAACTGTGGCAAGTTCCGGGACAAGAGTCTGAGGGCCTATCATTTGTTATTGGGATTACTTGACACACATAAGCCGGTAAGAAACTTCTTCTATTATCACTTTATACTGATAAGTCCCATTTGTTCACGATATATTGCAAATAAAACATCTGACTGACGCTAGAGGTCTACGATAGCTGCGTAAATAGGTCATTCGGAGTCAATGCCACGTCATAGGCGGGGCATTGACCCGAGTTTGCACGCTATACATTGGGTTAAATCACTAAAACTACAAAATGAGGTATTGCATTGTGTTTAGGTAGTATAACAATAAAGCTAAGTTTTTGCTAGCGTTCTGGTTACACCCTGTATAACTCCAGTCGAATTCGGTAAACTTATTAACTTGGTAGCATGACTAAACAACCAGATTGCTGTTATAATGGTTATAATAATCATTTTTTCAGTTAACAATACAAACTATAAATACAATAGATAGAATAAACAACCAACTAGTATCCAAGATAGACAAGAAAGTATATCAACCTAACCATTGCGACCTACACTTGAAAGATATCAAAGGAAATAATAATACAAAAGATATTCATGTCAAAGACGAAGAAAACGATTTAGTTTCCGAAAATGCAGACGCTTTAAATTGTGATATCAAATGCGAAGTTGAATTACTGAAAAAAGACATTGATGATATTGTATTTTTAAAAAATGACTTTGACAATGATGTGGTTATGGATGATGACAATGGTAAGGAAGAGGTAAATAATGAAGACAAAGATTCTGATGTAGAACTTTTACGTGATGACGATAACGATTTTCACAGTTATGTCAATATTTTAAACGAAACCACCAATAATGAAGCGAATAATAAAAATTCTACTAATAGTAGAAAAGTTATAAACAATCAAAGAGTTGCAAAAAATAAAGATGTTATTCATAATGATGGTAAAGTTAGTCAAAGTAATGTTCTTGCCAAATCAAAAACACAAAATAATGTGAGAGGAACAAATACAAGAAAAATTGTGAAAACTAAAGTTAAAGATGAAGACGATAACGAAGAGACTGTCATTATGGATGATGGTGAAATTAGTATTAAAAGTGAGAGAATTACTAAATCAACCCGTAATTCTACTAAGAAAGTTACTAGGAGAGGTGTACCTGTAAACAATAGGAGAAATCTTGCAAAACTAAAAACGCAAGATAGAAGTAAAAATAATTTAAGTAATGTAAGAGATAGGACCAAAAAAATTAAGTCAGAATCTCAAATAAGTGTTAAAAGGAAACCTGTCAAAAGAGTTTCTAGTGATGAAAGTAACACAAGAAAGGTTGTCGTTAAAAGAGTTAAGAAGAAACGTGTTTACATTCCTACGGGGAATCCTCCGGGACCAAAACCAGGTGAGAAATTAGTTATTACAGTACGCGACAGAAAGTAATGTAAATCGGCCTTTAGAATGACATTACGGCTTTGTAGAGCGTTGCCTCTGTCATTCATACCTATATGACGTTTTGTCGGTCTCAACGACAGAGACAATGCTCTACAAATCTGCTTTCTCCTTCTAAAGTTAGATGTACATTACTTTCGGCCGCGTACACTATTAGTACCCAATTTGACTAAATGATTTGACTTTAAGAAAAAAATCATAGCAAATAAATTTTCTTTTTTTCTCAAAGTTTTATGACCTACTAGCTGATGCCCGCGACTTCGTCCGCGTGGATTTACGTTTTACAAAATCCCGTGGGAACTCTTTGATTTTGTGGGATAAAAAGTATCCTATGTCACTCTCCAGGTCTTTAACTATACCCATGCAAAAAATCACGTCGATCCGTTGCTCCGTTGCGACGTGATTGAAGGACAAACCAATAAACCAACAAACAAACACTTTCGCATTTATAATATGGGTAGTTGTTGTAATTTTTATCTAGACATGGAAAATCCAATTCCAGGGTTCAAATCAGAATTAAAGCTGTTTGAAACAACTGAGCTTTCTCAAGAGGAACAGATAGCTGAGGTGCAAGCTAGAAAAGAGACTGAGAGGTTCAGAAATGCGCTGTTTAAATGTACTATCTGTTATAAGGGGTTCAGAGATGTGGACGCTTATAACGGACATTTGGACAGACACACTGATGTAAGACTCTTTTTACTCTTCCTCATCATTCAGTACTCACTCATTGACTCACTTACACATTCATACACTCTCTCACTCAGCAATTCAATAATCAACTCAATATATTCACTCGTTCAACTCAATCAAGTAAAGCAAATAAACTAGAACAGAGATATCATCATCATCATCATCAACCGATAGACGTTCACTGCTGGACATATGTCTCTTGTTGGAACTTCCACACGCCGCGCCTTGCGCCGCCTGAATTTAGAGCCTCAATAGCTCAACTGGTAAAGGAGTGGACTGAAAACCGAAAGGTCGACGGTTCAAACCCCGCCCGTTGCACTATTGTCGTACCTACTCCTAGCACAAGCTTCACGCTTAGTTGGAGAGGAAAAAGGGGAATATTAGTCATTTAAGATAGCTAATGTTCTTTTTAAAAAAAAAAAAATCAGCGGCTCCATGCGACTCGTCTGATGTCGTCCGTCCACCTAGTGGGTCTTCCAACGCTGCGTCTTCCGGTGCGAGGTCGCCATTCCAGCACCTTGGGACCCCAACGTGTATCGGTTGTACGAACTATATGCCCTGCCCATTGCCACTTCAGCTTCGCAACCCGTTGAGCTATGTCAGTTACTCTAGTTCTCCTACGAATCTCCTCATTCCTGATTTGATCACGTAGATAATTTCCAAGCATCTCTCTCTATCGCCCGTTGAGTGACTTCAGAGACTTCAGAACAGATATAAATGAACTGGAATTGTTTTTCTCTTTATACTCCATTCAGTCACACATTCACGCACATTCGCTCACACATGTACATTCACACACACACACACACGCGCACCGACAATCTCTCACCCACACAAACAACTCAAGTAGAGAGAATAGCTGATGTTAACTAAAAAAAAGGCAACTTTTTCAGAAATACGGACCATTCCAATGTGCTCTATGCCACCTCCACTCCAAAAACAAACACGCCCTGTCCAACCACATCGCGAACAACCACAACTATATATACAGATGTAAAGAGTGCGAGTTCGTGACGAAACACAGACACGTGGCCTCCAACCACGAGCGCTGGCACGACGGGAAGACGTACAAGTGTCCACACTGCGACGAGCAGTTCATGTGAGTATTGAGTCACACACACAAATCACACACTAATCCCCCCATTACACTACACCCACACTCACCTCATACTCATCAACACGTCACATTCACCACACATATTCACACCCACACCCACACACGTCACACACTTTTCCTATGATTGATTAATACACCCATTCCTCCATACAGTTCGCTCACAGATTCACCCACACTCCCTACATACTCAAACCACGATTTGAGTATGTAGGGAGTGAGCTGGTTGAGTACTGGCACGACGAGAAGACGTACAAGTGCCCACACTGCGACGAGCAGTTCATGTGAGTATTGTGTCACACACACACACACACAGAGACACCACTAATCCTTCCATTGATTCACATACCCACTCGTTAACACAGTAGCTCGTTCACTGATTCACATACAGACACTACACCGATACACTCACCTCGACATACTCATCAACACGTCACACTCACATATTCACCACACACACACTTTTCCTTTGATTGATTCATACACCCAGTCGCCCACATGGTAGTTCGCTCACAGATTCACCCCCACACCCTTACTCAATATTCGCAAAACATTCGCAGTAATTTCACGAATGCGAATATGCAAAAATATGCGAATATCCGCGATTGCCAATATTGGTTACATCTCTACTACACATGTTCATCACACACACCAAGAACACGCATACACTACACACACGCACATCATAGACACACACATATTAGTTCCTGGAACCACCAATGATGGTCACTGAAGTTTATTCAAAATCGTACTGACACATTACACATTGTTGCAGGAAAAGCACCTCGGTGATGTCTCACGTGCGTATAAAGCACCCTTCAGACTTCGTGTGCACTCAGTGCGGCTTCTCGTTCATCGGCGAGAGGGGACTGAACCTGCATATGAGCAAGAAGCATCGACTCGAGGACACACAGGTTAGATTCCGCACGATAAACTCACCACTCTACAGTACGCGGCAGAAAATATTGTACATTGACCTTTAGAAAGAGATAGCGGCTTCGTAGAGCGTTGACTCTGTCGTTGAGACCGACAAAACGTCACATAGGTATGAATGACAGAGAAAACGCTCTACGAAGCCGAAATCTCATAACTATCCTAGTGCAGAGGGTAGGAAACTCGTTTCTTGTGTCTAAATTCAAAATTCAAAATAAATTATTCTTATTCTTATCACTGGTGAATAAAATACCATACAAACCTTTATACAATATTTACAGAACTTAACTGGACCGTTGTGTGAGCCATGCAACATCCGTTTCGCGTCTGACACGGCGTACAATCAGCATATGGAGGTGTCGCCCAAGCATGCGCCTGCCAGCAAACTGAAGCCCAACTGTCCCATACAGAAGTATGCATGGCATTTGATGAAGAAGAATAAAGAAGGGGAAATGTCCATCGATTGTGAACAGGTGAGCTCAACACACTTGACTGCAATGCCCAAATTTACCACAACATGAGCATTCTTCACACAGAAAATTCAAAAGATACTGTCTCAAGGTGTCGACTGCATGGGACGCGTTGAATTTTCAATACTGAAAATGTTAAAAAGTTAAACTGTAATTATTTTAATTTTATTTATTTGGCAACCAAAACAGATTACAATACATTATAATTCTAACCTAATAACACAATCATTACATTTTGTTCTTATTGTAACCCTAGGTCGCACATCTATATATACTAGATAATATCTGCGACTTCGTCCGCGTGGATTTAGGTTTGTAAATGCCGTGAGATTTCTTGTATGTCCTAGGATAAAAGAAACGTTTATCTGTCTGCGGGATGCAAACTACCCAATTTCATCATAATCAGGTAAACAGATTGACGAAAAAAGAACAGACAGACACACTTTCACATTTATAATATCAATATGGATGTGTTAGGAAAAGTCTGACGTTTAATAATAAATTGTTCACAGTGTGGTGTTCACTTGAGCAACGCGCGCGCGTACACGGTGCACTTCCGTAAGCATCACCCAGACAAGAACCGGACCCAGTTCCCCAAGGCCAAGGTGATGTGTGAGCAGTGCGGGAAAGTGTTCAAGGTGAGAGCCGCTTGACAGGCGCATCAAGCAGCTTGAAAGCCGTGCCGCCAAGCGATTTAGCGTTCCAGTACGATGCCGTGTAGAAACCAAAGGGGCATGGGTTTATTGAAAACTGCCATACCCCTTCCAGGTTAGCCCGCTTCCATACACTGCATCGTCACTTACCACCAGGTGAGGTTGCAAGTTAACTTGTAGCTTAAAAAAATAAAAAATAAATCAAGGAAAACAAATCTACGTGCTTGAGCCATTTGACCGTATCATCAGCTCTTTACAGACTAACCTAACTTTATTTGCAGTGCATGACTGAGCTCAAGTACCACATGCCGCTACACGCAGATAAGAAACAGTTCACGTGCGAGATCTGCAACAAGAGCTTCGGGCGCATACTGAACCTCAAGATACACCTGCGCACACACAGCGACACGCGCCCCAAGTACGAGTGCACCGTGTGCGGGAAGATGTATCTGAACCTGTGGGGCAAGATGCGGCACATGCGGGTGAGTTGTCCAGCCACCCTACGCCATCCCACCCCACCCCACGCAAGCCCACCCCATGTCACCCTCCGCAAGCCCACAACATATCACCCTACGCAAGCCCACTCTAATTGGAAAAAAAAGAAAAAGAAATAAACTACCATACGCCACGCTTCTCCATATTACTCTACGCCACCCCTATGCCACCCCAAATATTATAGCAAATACAGCCCCTGAACGGTTCAGACATAAGTATAGTACTAAAACAACAGTTTATTTTTTGTTTCAGTCGCATCAAGACACGAGGCCCTTGTACACGTGCGATGTGTGCGAGAAAACCTTCACGAGTCCCCAGGGGAGGGACTCGCACGTGTTACACGTGCACAACAACGTGCCCAGGCCCAAAAGGATCCGCGGGCCTCGCTCCACGCCCAGGCAGCACGCGCGGTACACGAGCGACTCGCAGGACTCCTGAGACACGTCATACGGGGCCTTCGATACGCCCCCGAGGTCTGCGCGGCCACGAAACATGTGGGTCACACTGTAGACTGACCCGTGAAACTGTACGGGAGCGGTGTGTAGACTCGACCGTACCAAAGGGAGATCTCCCACCGAGCGGTTGGTTGTGCTCGGTAGCGCCAGCTGGGTCGACGGTTGTATCTTGAAACTTCTATATATAGTCCAGATTGCAGAAAACTCCGTTAGTGCGAGTACTGTCGGCGGTACATTTGTTCGGGACTACGTCATGAAATGTTATCGATTGAACAGCTCCATCTAGTTTCTACTGTGGTAACCGCCACAAAACATAGAACCGTGGACGCGACCCGAGGCCTCCAGATACAGATTACACTATAGACCCAAAACTCTGCAAAAACCTTCACTGTGTCTCCTAGGATTATATTGACATTAATGGAAAAGGATGACGAGACACCACCCTCACAATGAGGAATACGATATAGAGAGAAAAAGTCTAAGAGGGACTCGCACGTTTCACAACAATTCCAGGGGAAATCTTTGATTTTCCAGAATAAAAATTTGCCTGTATCCTTCCCCTGGTTGCAGGTTATCTCTGTGCTCATCAGAATAAACCGATGGGGCATGTTAAACTGACATACGGATTTACTTTTGCATTTATAATATTAGTGTGGATGTATGCAACGAGTTCGTGGCGATATAGACACCCTTCCCTGCAATGTGTATGCAGCCTAAGTACTTAATAAGTATTTTTGTATATAACTAGCTTATGCTCGCGACTTCGTCCGCGTGGACTATACAAATTTCAAACCCCTATTTTACCCCCTTAGGGGTTGAATTTTCAAAAATCCTTTCTTAGCGGATGCCTACGTCATAATAGCTATCTGCATGCCAAATTTCAGCTCGATCCGTCCAGTGGTTTGAGCTGTGCGTTGATAGATCAGTCAGTCAGTCAGTCAGTCACCTTTTCCTTTTATATATTTAGATTTACTATAATTAAATTTTAATAAGTTATAGTTAATTTTATTAAAAATCAATGAAATAGTATAAGAATTTGTATATAATTTTACTATAATTAAATTTTAATAGATTATCATTTAAGTATATGAAATCCAATGTTAATGTTGGTGAATGTTAATAAAATAAATAAAATGCATTAAATTAAAACTTATTTAAATAAAAATAGCTTTTAATATAGTATACTTACTGCAGTTTTATTTCTAAGAATTTATCTGGAAAGCTATCAGACATTTCGGACTAGCTTTTGCTGGTGACTATGTCCGCGTGGATTAAGTTTTTTAAATCTCTCGGCAATTCAGTTTACGTGTGCTTTAAAACTCGAGCCAAACTAGAGTCTAACTCGAGCCGAACTAGAATTGAACTCAAGCCGAACTAGAATTGAACTCAGACCGAACTAGAGTCTAACTCGACCCGAACTAGAGTCTAACTCGAGCTGAACTAGAATTGGACTCGAGCCGAACTAGAATTGAACTCGGACCGAACTAGAGTCTAACTCTAGCCGAACTAGAATTGAACTCGGACTGAACTAGAGTGTAACTAGAGTCAAACTCGAGCCGAACTAGAATTGAACTCGAGCCGAACTAGAATTGAACTCTGACCGAACTAGAATTGAACTCGAGCCGAACTCTAGAAGTTCGGTTAGAAAAAGGAACGACTAAACCGACGCGATGTCGCTGGCTTCTAAATCATACTAACATTCCTATTTGCATTGGGCTTTGAAATCGGTATGTTACTTGCCAGCGGGACAGGAGTGGAGAAGGCGGGTAGAGAGTCTGTAGGTATTTAATTTATTAATTTGTGAAATTAAAGAGTTTATTAATATATTTAAAATTTATTAATTCATTTCTTTATCAAGATGTCAAATTATAAATAAAATTTAAATAATATAGAAGAACAATCTCAGTTTATTTTAACATAAATATAGTACAATGATAAAATAATAAAACAATTTTACTATTCTATATAATATCATTATTATTTTGACGCAGTATCATATGCGTCCTAGCAGAATGAACTAGAGTGGTCGTAGCAGAGTGAACTGGGGTAAGGAAACTCTCGGTTTTGATCTTTAATCGACAACTGTAAAATATTATGCAAGGGGTGACGTTAGTAGTTTCATAACATTTGACGCCTGCCACTTTGGCAAATGACGTCGCGTGATTTTGTGCATCACGCGACGTCGCGTGATAGGCTACTTTTAGGCTAGCCGCACTTTACATGCGTGTTCGTACGAATTTGACTCGTGCGAACACGCACGAACAATCCCGACCTCCTAAGTCACGATAGTAGGAATCTTTTAACAAATCGTAGAGGCTTCGATTCGACGTCATTTATGATGGTAGTACATAGCTCATGAATCGCCTATTTTTCTTTGATTTCACGTCACCCATAGCTTAGCACCTTGAGACGTTGTGGTCCCAAGGTGCTGGAATGGCGACCTCGCACCGGAAGACAGTGTTGGAAGACCCCCCCTAGGTGGACGGACGACATCAGACGAGTCGCAGGAAGCCGCTGGATTCAGGCAGCGCAAGACCGTGGCGTGTGGAAGTCCCTACAAGAGACCTATGTCCAACAGTGGACGTCTATCGATTGATAATGATGATGATAATGATATAAAATTTAAAATATCGTCGATTCAGGATCAAACTGAGAGTTCCCTCACTCTAGTTCACTCTGCTGTCGTGAGCTGTGATACTAGTCGCTAACGCCGATGCTAGGTCTCCGTATGATGGAGCTGTGCCTGTCGCGGCGGTTGCGCTTGGGCCGCGGCACGTTGAGGTGCACGTGCGACACGTGCTGGTCGCGCCCGGGGCGGCTCGCGAACGTTTTGTCGCATATGTCACACTTGTACTTCGTGTCTTCATGTATCTGTGAAAACATAAATCAAAATCAAGGGGATTTACAGTGCGACAAGGCTCTTTTCTAATCCCAAATGACAGAGACCAGAGCCAAAAATCTCAGTGGTCGTAACCATTTCAGCTCCAGCTAATCATAATAAACATATTTTCAAAAAACATTCGAAATTTAATTCGAAAATCTTTTCAAAAAACATTTGAATTTCAATTCGAAAATGTTTTCAATAAACATTCGGAAACATAGTTTCGTTTGTGATTGGTTGGTGACACAAAACGGCCCACTGAGATTTTCGCCTCTGTCATTTGTATGGGATTACGTGACAGAGAGAGCGCTATGCTAGCTTCTTTGCGCGGATAGAGTATAGTAGGGATTAGAACGATCACTCACCGACAGTCCATTGGAAACCTGGGCGGTCTACTTGGCTTCTGGAGCAAGCTTGGATGGCTGGAGTGAAGACTTCGGCATTGAGGGGCAATGCACGCACAACAGACGGATACGTTTAAGTGCGGAAACCAGCCCAGAGTGAAGAAGAAGAAGATCACTCACCGACAGTCCATTGGAAACCTGGGCGGTCTACTTGGCTTCTGGAGCAAGCTTGGATGGCTGGAGTGAAGACTTCGGCATTGAGGGGCAATGCACGCACAACAGACGGATACGTTTAAGTGCGGAAACCAGCCCAGAGTGAAGAAGAAGAAGATCACTCACCGACATGTGCCGGCGTCGGTTGGCGGCGAACGAGAACTCCTTGTGGCACACCCCGCACGGGAACCGAGGGGGGTTGTCGCTGTGAGTGTTCAACACGTGGTCCTTCAGCGTCGTCTTGTGCATGAACCCCTTGTCACATATCTCGCACTTGAACATCTTCTCGCCCGTGTGCACTTGCGAGTGCTTCCGGAGCAACCAGGGTGACTGTGGACACGTAAACAGTTTGAACACGCGACGTCGCGCTAAACATTTTGTGCATCACGCGACGTCGCGTGATTTTATTTTAAAGCTACTTTGTACTGTAATATGTACGAATTGTCAGTTTAAGTAACATAAAAATGCAACTCCTCAATATATCGAATTAGGTTGCCTGCACATCGGATTGAAAGAGAGGTGATGCAAAATTATGTAGGTTAGGTAGTTAAGCAATACGATTAAGACAATAGTATGTAAGATTTCTTTATTAGTATTGTTAGTCCATAAGCGAGAGTAGATCATAAGCCGGCTCTCAATAAACATCTTTCACCGTTGCCGCATTTAATTATTACCATACGGCCACAACATATCTCATGGCGACCCTTGCCAGTCGGTGCATGCCTAATCTAAGTGCGTGCACCGGCTGGGCACCGATCAAGAAGAAGACTACACAATTTTCAAAAGAATATTCAAGACTCAGCTAGAACAAAAAGAAGAAACTAATTCCACGTCCTGTATTAAAAATCAAGAAAAACTAACATCAAGAAATAAGCCCAAAAATGAATCGCTTATGAACAGAAGACATCTCAAGCTTCATTGATCGGCCCAGCATCATCGTGCCTCCAGGGTTATCCCGGCCACAACTAGGAGGTGTCCAGGGTATTCCCGGCCCAGTTCGAGGAGTCCAGGGTTTTCCCGGCCCATTAAGATGCAGTAAAGAAGAGGCGCAGACTGCAGACCTCCGGACCTGATGACCAAAACCAGTCCTGATGACGACGGCGACTACACGGCGGTCACGAAACTGATTAATAAAATGCGTCGCTAACAGTTAAAGTAAGTGCAATTTATCTCTCGTAATGGGCAAATAGGTAGAATGTGTAGGTTATGTAATTATTTTTTTGGGTAGATAATTAAATTTTGTACGTATAGGATAGGAGAATATTGGTAATTTTTTAAAAATAATAAATAATACTTGCTCCACTATCTACTAATAAGTTCCGTTCGTGCTTTATTTGTAAGATTTTATATAGTGTGTAGGATAGTTTAAACTAATAATAGATAATAATTAATAAATGAATAAGTAGGTAGGTACTTACTTCTTTCGTAAAATATAATAATTCAGAGAATTATAACGGTGTCATCGCGTGGTCAACGACACACGCGTACCCGAACATTTTGTATTGTTATACGAGACAATGGTTTTGCTCGAGATGCAATTTGCAAATACAAGGAAATTAATATGAAATAAGGAGAATTTTTCCCCAACAGACGTTTTTCGTCTAGTTTCATGCTAGTTTTGACGATATAAGACTATACCCGGCTTTAACGAATTAGGACTCTGCAAACCAAAGGCTTGATCACCCTTCGGCTGTAGAAGTGCTATAGGTATAAAATATACAATATTTATTTTGGATTGAGATATACTGACGTAGGAAGATGATTGTTATTTATTTATTTGGACGCGATGTTTTGCGCATATTTAGTACCTCCTCATTCAACTATATTTGTCTAGACTCTTGATCATTATCTACCGCGCTGGTGTTAGTGAAAGACCTAGAATCTTTATGAAAAGTTGAATGTTAGTGAAATACTTATTGAAAGAAATAAGTTTTATGAAGACTATAAGTCTTATGAAAAATGCTTGCAAGCATGTTATGTTAAATATTTATTAGGAGAGTACGCGCCGCGTTTGTTGATTTGTTTATTTATTTGTATTATGTGAAGAAGTAACTTGAAAGGAAGATGAAGACTAGGAGAGATTTATTTTGACTGTCCAGGAAATATAAATACCTGAGATGTTTACTCAATAATAGGTATTATTATGGGTTATAGAATAGAAACCTTATATTTACCGTCTTACGACGATGCTATACGACAGCTGTATACTTATGATGACGACGATTTGATAGGTCAAAGAATCTTTTGAGACAACTAAGTCGATTAGTGAAATCGATACCTCAGCTTATACATATCTAATACCTATGATGCTATTTTGAGATTATCTTATTACCTATGATGAGATTTTTCGAAACTTTTGTAAAAGTTAAATCCTTGACTGCACTTAATAGATTACGATTTTTCTAGTTATAAGTAAGGTTGAAAGTATGCCCATACGAAGTAAGAGATAAGATAAATTGCACTTGAGCACAGTAAGTAACGATAAAAAAATATGTTTCCTTACTTAATTTTAATTTTATTTAGATTTTATTTTTGTGATTGTCATCATCTTTTCTTCTGATTCGATGTAGCGTCTAACATTTTTTTCTTTTAAGGGGAGGGGTAACCGCATACATTTTCAGGGGAGTTGTAATATGTACGAATTGTCAGTTTAAGTAACATAAAAATGCAACTCCTCAATATATCGAATTAGGTTGCCTGCACATCGGATTGAAAGAGAGGTGATGCAAAATTATGTAGGTTAGGTAGTTAAGCAATACGATTAAGACAATAGTATGTAAGATTTCTTTATTAGTATTGTTAGTCCATAAGCGAGAGTAGATCATAAGCCGGCTCTCAATAAACATCTTTCACCGTTGCCGCATTTAATTATTACCATACGGCCACAACATATCTCAGTACGTGTTAATTCAAAGTACGAAAACACATCTAAAGTTCGGCAAATTTTGTATGCACATTGTTTTTTTTTTGATATAGATATTAAGTATAAAGATATTTTTTTGCCATTTTTCATAATCAGCTAGACAGACTCTAATGTGCACTAGATGATGCCCGCGACTTCGTCCGCGTAGATTTAGGTTTTTAAAATCCTGTGGAAACTCTTTGATTTTCCGGGATAAAAAGTAGCCTATATCCTTTCCGATATGCAAGCTATCTCTGTACCAAATTTCATCAAAATCGGATAAACGGGTGAGCCGTGAAAGGCTAGCAGACAGACAGACACACTTTCACATTTATAATATTAGTATGGATTAGTAAATAAATGAAATTGAATTGAATTAAAGGTGCAGTATATAAGATACTCACTGGAAACCCTTTGCCGCATTGCTCGCACAGACGCGACCCCTCATGCGACCTCTCACGTGACCCCGCACGCGGCCTTCCACGCGGCCTCTCGCCTGACTTTTCGCGCGGCCTCTCAAGGGGCCTCTTGCGCGGCTTGTCGCGATAGAAGGAGTAGTAATTCGGCAACTGACGGGGTGTGTTTCGTTTCAGCTCACTGTAAATAATCAATTATTATACCTTTAAAATAAATCACTACCCATATTATAAACACTGCGTGGGTTAAGGTTGTTAAAAATCACGTAGGAACTTTTGATTTTCCAGAACAAAAAGTAGCCTAACGGTAGTAGCCCGTCCCCGGGATGCAAGACACTCTGTACCACATTTCGTAAAAACATTTAAACGCATGATTGTTTAAAAATTTATTTGAAATTTTAAACTAATTTACTTAATTAATTTAGAATTTACAGGGCTCACCCACTAATAGCGTGTTTTGGCGACACCTCCATATGCTGCTGGTACGCAGTCTCAGATGCGAAGCGGATGTTGCACTCCTCGCACGATGGACCAGATAAGTTCTGAAATATATTCCTACCCTCACTTATATTTAAATAAAACACTACAAGGAAAATAACGGTCTGCGCTCAAATGTATGTACGTATATTCTTTATTGCACCACAAAACACAAATGATAGGTTTAAAAAAACAAATGTGAAAGGGATTTTTGCAAGTGACTGTATCTGATTCTCGTATATTATATCACATACACGCGACGTCGCGCGATTGGCATGCCAATGTCAAAGGGGTCGTGTCGTCACAAGTGTTTCTTTTGCTTCTTAAGCAGGAACACGCGACGTCGCGTGATTGGCATGTTAGTGTCAAAGGCGTCGCGTCGCCACTAGTAAGTGTTTGTCTTGTAGTATGAGCTTCATAAATAACCCCTTTGACACTTATATGACAATCACGCGACGTAGCGTGACTGTCGTGCAAGTGTCAAAGGGGCCGTCTTGTCACCAGTAAGTGCTTCTTTTGCTTTATAATCGGGGACACGTGAAGTCGCGTGATTGGCACGTTAGCGTCAAAGGGGTCGTGCGGTCACCAGTAAGCGTTTGTTTTGTAGTATAAGCTCTATTAACAGAGGCACGCGACGTCGCGTGATTGGCATGCTAGTGTCAAAGGGATCGTGCCGTCACCAGCAAGGTGATTTGCTAACTCAGTGAATGTTAGCCACCAAGTTCATTTGACATTTATTTTTAATCCATTGAAGGTTTTCTACGAAAAATAATTTTGTTGTCACTCTGTGAAGCAGCAATGTAAAAGCAACCAAACTCAAATGAGTTTGACGGCTGTCATTTAGTGTTGCCTAGCTTATTTCCGCGACTTCGTCCGCTTGGACTACACAAATTTCAACCCTCTATTTTATCCCCTTCGAGGTTGAGTTTTCAAAAATTCTTTCTTAGCATAATACCTAATATGTCAAATTTTAACTCGATCCGTCCAATAGTTTGAGCTGTGCGTTAATAGATCAGTCAGTCAGTCAGCTTTTCCTTTTATATAAATAGATAATTGAGTTAGCGAATCACCCCGCTGTAAGCGTTTCTCTGGCAGTATAAGCTTTGTAAGTAGGAACACGCGACGTCGCGTGTTCCTATGTGTACTAACGTTTATATCGTCAAAAGGATGCTTCAGATGGATGTGCGCTTTGACGCCCGCGGGGCTGATGAAGCTGAAGCCGCACAGCGCGCACACGCTGTCTGAAGGGTGCTTTATCCGCTTATGCGAAAAGTACGACGTGATTTTCCTGCAAGCATTCATCATCATCATCATCATCAACAACCCATTACAGGCTCACTACAGAGCACGGGTCTCCTATCAGAATGAGAAGGATAAGGGCTAAAAAGGACTGAATTGTGGCTTGAAGGGCTGAGGGGGGGGGGGGGGGGGGCACTTGACTCTAATAAAAATTAGCACTTTGAAACATCATATTCTACAAACGGATCTAGAAATCTAAAAATGATGTTCCACAGTATTTTTAAAAGACCTATTCAACGGATACCCCACACTATGGGGTAGACAAGAAAAAAAAATCATTCCCACTTTACATGTAAAAAAAATATTTATCACGATTTTATTTCACCACTTTGTCAGCGTGATTAATATTTATACCCATGCCAAATTACAGATTTCTAACACTAATCTGAGATTAACCGAGGACGGACGGACGGACGGACATGGCGAAATTATAAGGGTTCCTTGTTTACTACTGAATCCTAAAAAGCACTTTTAGTCCGCTTACAGCCACCATAAAGAAAAACTTTACAAGCATGAGAAGTGAAAAAGATATTCAAGTACCCAAATTCAGCTTCGCATAGTTGACACTTGAATGTTTTGCCGCTGTGCCACCTCTCGTGATGCCGCGCCAGTGATCTGGAACAGTGACCACAGTGAAGGCACTGACCTCTGTGAATACAAGTACGCTGGACCTGCGATTGCCGACCGAAAAAAGTTACTGTCATTATGTAACATGTAATGTAAAATAGATATATAGATTATTATTATTTTCTTTTTTTTCTTTTTTAATCCTAGGTTCATTTATATATTCAATATTATTGTCCCTGACTGGTAAACATCTCCTGGCTGGGCAGAGCTGGGAAGTTAATTGACTTTATGTAACAATCGATGAGGCAAGCCTAGTCAGGTGATGACTAGCAAGTCAGACCTAGTCCTAGTCCTAGACCTAGATCTACTTAATTGTAATTATTTGTTCTTTATCTGTACTATTATTATTTTCTGTGTTCTTATATAATTCATAATGTAATTATAATTCATGTGTCAGCATCAGCAACTTAAAGGCAATAAAATTTATGATTTGATTTGATTTGTAAATACTAGCAATTAAAATAAACTTTTAATACCCTGAAAAGGGTGAAGACCTGAAAAAAGCGAGCCTATGAGGCCGAGTGAAACGAAGGCGGCAAGCGAAGCGAGCTCATAACCTTCGTTTCGAAACAGAGTTCGAGTAGATGGAGCTGAATGAAGGGACAACAAAGTTGTACTGGCTTAGTCCATCACACAACATTATCACTGTTAGAGTCCCTTGCTAAAGAAATAAGTTGTAGAAGTATTCTGTAGTATTAGGCTCAAAAAGCTAGAACCCAAAGCTGTATAGTAAATTAAAAAAACCAATTACATGGTGCTGGTGCTGTAGGGACACAGTTTGCATCGGAACTTCTCGCGGTGGTACACGAGGTGCTTGGCGAGAGGGTTCCGCGTCTTGAAGCGACCTCCACAAATCGCGCACTCGTACTGGCCGAATTTCTGAAAAAAAACCGGCCAAGTGTGAGTCAGGCTCGCGCAATGAGGGTTCCGTACTACAGTCGTATTTTTTCGACATTTTGCACGATAATTCGGAAACTATGATGCATAAAAATAAATAAAAATCTGTTTTAGAATGCACAGGTGAAGCCCTTTCATACGATACCCCACTTGATATAGTTATCTTACTTCGAAATTTGAAAATACTAATTTTTAGTTCATGACCAAAATTTTTTTTTTTTGTATCATGAAACCACAAACGGTTTTCAGATTTTTCCCCAAATGTCAGCTATAAGATCTACATACCTGCCGAATTTCATGATTCTAGAATAACGGGAAGTACCCTGTAGGTTTCTTGACAGACAGACAGACAACAAAGTGATCCCATAAGGGTTCCGTTTTTCCTTTTAAGGTAAGGGACCCTAAAAACCTACATCCGGATGAAGTCACGGGCATCAGCTAGTATATAAATAAAGACGAATAAGCTAGTCTAAAAAGAAAAGGTGACTGACTGACTGACTGATCTATCAACGCACAGCTCAAACTACTGGATGGATCGGGCTGAAATTTGCATTGCAGATAGCTATTATGACGTAGGCATCCGCTAAGAAAGGATTTTAGAAAATTCAACGCCCAAGGGGGTGAAATAGGGGTTCGAAATTTATGACTCCACGCGGAAGAAGTCGCGGGAATAAGCTAGTACAAGTATACATACATCAGAATGTCTGTCCATATGTTGGTTGTAAGTGACAAGCTGAAAGAACCCTTTAAAGCACATCTCGCATCTGTACGGAGACATTTTATATTGTTTAGTTTCCTTTCGTTTTTGGATCTCGGCTATTTGTTCTTCATAAGTCAACACGGTCCTCGTGAATGTATTTTTTTCGTTAGAATCTGGCTTCTTGGGCTTTCGAACATGTTTACGCTTTTCAGGACCTATGAATTGTCGTTCAATTTTTTTTCTTGAAACCCGAACTTTTTTACTTGTCTTTTTAGTAGTTTTTGATTTCGTATCGTTCTTTTTGATTCTTTTACGTTCTACAACCTTTTTGCGTGCTCTACTATTTTGTTTTTCTATTGTTTTCGCAGATTTAATCTTTTCTATTAATACTGTTGTAATTGTTGCTTCTTTAGTTTTTCTTTTGCGTTTTTTGTCATTACATGCTGTACGATTTTTTGAATCAATTTTAACTTTGGATTTGCTAAGTACTTCATCACTGCTATAGTTGTCATTTAAAACTTCATCAATATCACCACCAATATCATTCTCACGTTTGATTTCATCATCAATATCATCATCAATGTCATCATCTAAAAACTCCGCTTCGCCATCATTATCACAAGTTACAAATATATCACTCTTATCATTTCTTATATCAGTATTAATTTTGTCTTTATTATTAACTTCATTTATGATATTTTTGATATCAGATTTATAACACGTATCATCACTATTAATATCATCAAATTCGTTTAAATACTCTATTTCATAAGTGGTTTCGCTTTTTTCGTAATCGTACATAGTTTCATCTAATTTTTCCCTTTTTAAGTCAGTATTTTCTTTGGAATTACATACTATGTCTTCCTGTTTTAGTATAATATTGTTTTCATCATTATGTATCAGGTAGACGTCATAGTGATCGGGTTTAAACGTGTGTTTCATTATATTGGACGTCAGTAGGTTTCCTATCCTGTCAACAGATTTTAAACTTTGTGATGTAATCTGAAACAAAAAAGAATAACACTTCATAAAAAAAAAAAAAAAAAAATTATTTTTAGGCTTCCGTATCTCAAAAGGAAAAACGGGACCCTTATAGGATCACTTTGTTGTCTGTCTGTCAAGAAACCTACAGGGTACTTCCCATTGACCTAGAATCATGAAATTTGGCAGGTGGGTAGGTCTTATAGCAGACATTCGGAGAAAAATCTGAAAACCGTGAATTTGTGGTTAGGTACATCACACAAAAAAAATTAAATTGTGGTCATGAACTTATAATTAGTATTTTCAATTTTTGAACTAAGATAACTATATCAAGTGGGGTATCATATGAAAGGGCTTCACCTGTACATTCTAAAACAGATTTTTAATTATTTTTATGCATCATAGTTTTGAATTATCGTGCAAAATGTCGAATAAAATACCACTGTAGCACGGAACCCTCGGTGCGCGAGCCTGACTCGCATTTGGCCGTTTTTTTTGTCATAACCACAAATTCACGGTTTTCGGATTTTTCCCTTACGTGTGCTAATAAGACCTAACATAGCCCTCTCCATAGCTCGCTGAGCGACTTTGAATTTGTGTACACCTATATAATACTCACATTTTTATCCCTCCGAAGTAGCTGATTCAATACCGAGTGTGCTTTAGACTAATTGATGTTGTAATAGTTAGGTATTGGTTGATCTGGGATCGGTTCGGGGATGGAGGAGCCGATCTAGGTAGGGACTTAGGTAGGGTTAGTTAGTGTTGTCTAGTCTCAATAGAGATGTTGGTGTCTTGACTCATAATTAATGAGGGTTGCTATAGTTACTGTTGAGGGTAGTCTGTGTTGTCTCTCGTAGTGCAAGAATATGTAAAATGTTGTAATCCTGACTTATCCGATTAATCATCATCATCATGTTATGAAGGCGGCAGTCAGTTTTGCCTTCATATATAAAAACTAAGTGGAAGTAGGGAATATGTGGTAAATACTTACACTTTTGTCCCTCCGAAGTAGCTGGTTCAATACTGAATGTGCTTTCATGGTCTTGTACTTGAACGTGTCACAGTTAGTCAACCTTTGAGCACACTCCACACACAGCTTTGGGATAGTGTTGATGTGATGACGAACTATGTTTACCTGAAGCAAGAACATAGTTACCTCTACATACAAGGCTGAGTTTGTTGTGGGCTCTTCTCAGGCCTGGGCGCGTTTGGAACCCTCGTTGCTTTAGTTGTAAGTTCGTGTAAACATTTTCACCACTATCATCATCTTACAAATGCAACAACCGACTATGAAAAAGTGTAATAAAACTACTAGCTGATGCCCGCGACTTCGTCCGCGTGAATTTAGGTTTCTAACAATCCTGAGGGGAACTCTTTGATTTTCCGGGGTAAAAAGTAGCCTATGTCACTCTCCAGGTCTTAAACTATACCCATGCAAAAAATCACGTCGAGCCATTGCCCTGTTGCGACGTGATTACGACGCCCTGAGGACAAACCAACAAACCAATATACCAACAAACAAACACACTCTCGCATTTATAATAGGGGTAGTGATTTTGAATAAACTTTTTTGACTCACACATACATAATGAAAAATCTATTTTTTTTTTTCAAATTATTCTCTTTAATCCTATATAGTAAAAGACTCCTTTAAAACTGCAGTGAAGAATCATCTAAATATATAAAATGAAAAGGTGACTGACTGACTGACTGATCTATCAACGCACAGCTTAAACTACTGGACGGATCGGGCTGAAATTTGCCATGCAGATAGCTATTATGACGTAGGCATCAGCTAAGAAAGGATTTTTGAAAATTCAACCCCTAAGGGGGTGAATTAGGGGTTTGAAATTTGTGTAGTCCACGCGGACGAAGTCGCGAGCATAAGCTAGTTATCTTACAAATTGAAGACGACAATTATATTTTAGTTTCTCCTTAAGTACGATTATATTGAGTATATATTAGTCTATTTTATTAGTATATTGGTATTATACATATTATTTAATACATGTATTAGTGGTTTATGTATTAGTATGTATCAGTTATTTGAATGTATGTTTATTGCTATATTACACACCACCTGCAGTCTAATTTTCCTTATACTTTCCAATCTTTAAGGTTGCCTGGTAGAGATCGCTAATTAATGTAATCCTTCTTGTGGTTGTGCAAATAATATTTATTATTATTATTATTTAATAATGAATTCTAGCCCCATAAGCTACCGCTATACAAAACATCACATCAACTTATTACTACAGTCTAAGAGCCTATTGCAAGTCCAGCACACTTATATTAGTAGAGGTCAGTGGTTTCATATACATTCAAGCACATGAACAACTTACTTCAAGTCCAGTAATGTTAGTGTAAGCTCGCGCTAAATGGTTCTTGTTCAGCGGAAACAGTTTACTGGCACCCGTGTCTAGGCAGATCAGGCAGAACTGGAAAAAATAACAATAAAGTTTAAAATATAATCCGCCAAAACCATTGACTTTGAATTGTAGGTATAGTCCGTACAAAATGACTCCTCACGCGCCATTTTAATTCCATGGGTTAACTGTCAAGTACGGATCACCATTAAAATAAGGACTAAAATCGTACTTTTGACATGACAATTGAAGTTAAAATGACGCGTGAAAAGTTTTGTATGCATAATAAATCGAATCTTTAAAATGAACAACTCAGAAATGAACCCCTTTGTATCGAATAGACAGACAAACAAAGAGACAGACAAGAAAGCAAGTTAAAATTAAAAAAAAGGTACATACCAGTGGAGCAGCCATCCCTGGCTGACTATGAATACCATCAGATCCCTCTTTGCCACACAGTCCACCTGGACCTTCCATACCAGCCTCTCCACATGGATGTTCACCAAGATCTTCCTTCACACCAGAAATACCGCCCACACCTGCAGTGGAACTACCAGGATATGCTCTTTCACCCATCTGGTCTTCGACTCCTGGGAGGCTTGGCATGGCATTATTCCCTTTGTCTTCCTGGAATTAATAGTGGCTAGATTTACCATCTTATGTATAGTACGCGACAGGTCGAGACGGCAATCGGGGTATGAGGCTGGGGGACGCCCCGCACGCCCGCACGTCACCCGCGCTCGTCCGCACCGGGGGCTGTGCGGGTGTGCAGGGCGTTCCCTCCCCGATTGCCGTCTTGACATCTCACATACAGTACGCGGCCGTGGGGCGGTCTTCCAACACTGCGACCTCCGGTGCGAGGTCGCCATTCCAGCACCTTGAGACCCCAACGTCTATCGGTTTTACGAGCTATGTGCCCTGCCCATTGCCACTTCAGCTTCGCATCCCATTGAGCTATGTCAGTTACTCTAGTTCTCCTACGGATCTCCTCAGTTCTGATTTAATCACGTTGAGAAACTCCAAACATAGCTCTCTCCATTGCCTGCTGGGTGACCCAAGAGTCAGAGAATTATTGATATGTATTTAAAATTACTTAGAAATTAGTATTTTGTCTACAAAAGTGTACTTACTTGAGTAGTGAAAGCTTCAGGTACTCTGACAGAAGGGACGGAGTACTTCCTGAGCTTCATGACATCGCCTCTACTCATCCTGAAGTCACCTTTCTCAAAATGTTGTGAGCAAACCACCGCCCCTTGGGGCAAGTAGCATTCTTGTATGCCAACCCTCACCAGCCAGGACTGTCTGAGCCAGGGTATAGTAGGAAACCTGTAATCCATACTAATATTATAAATGCTGTGGTACCTCTGATTGGAAGGCCTAACCACTAGGCAGTGGTTAGGACGTCTGCCTTCCAATCGGAAGTCAGGGGTTCAATCCCGGGCACGCACCTCTAACTTTTCAGAGTTATGTGCGTTTTTAAGTAATTAAATATCACTTGCTTTAACAATGAAGGAAAACATCGTGAGGAAACCTGCATGCCTGAGAGTTCTCCATAATGTTCTCAAAGGTGTGTGAAGTCTACCAATCCGCACATGGCCAGCCAAAACCCTTCTCACACTGAGAGGAGACCTGTGCTCTGTAGTGATCCGTTAAACCGATTTTGACGAAATTTTGTACAGTGATAGCTTGCATACCGGGGAAGGACATAGGCTACTTTTAGAAAATCAATGAGTTCTCACAGAATTATTGGGAAGGTCTTTCAACGTTGCGCTTTCTAGCACCTTGGGACCCCATCAACAAACATAATTTTTTTAAAAAAATTCAGATACTTAGTTAGCCCTTGACTGCTATCTCACGGTGGTAAGTGATGATGGAAGCGGACTAACCTGGAAGGGGTATGGCAGTTTGCATTAAACCCATGCCCAAATCGCTTGGCAGCATGGCTTTGCCAGCAGGGTGGTAACTAGCCACAGTTGAATCCTCCCACCAGACCAGCTAGGTGATTCTCTAACTCAGTGTCTAACACTGAATGATAGCCACCGAGGTTGGGTGGCTCTACATTGCTGCTTCACTGGGTGATATTAAAATATTTTTTTCATAGAAAACCTTCAGCGGATTAAAAAATGAGATCAGTGGCCATCATTCAGTGGTTAGGCACCGAGTTAGCGAATCACCCCACAGACCAGAAATTTAGAAATTATAAGATTTCAAACCCCTGCCAGGAATCGAACCTGGGACCTCCCACTAATAAGACCACAGTGCTTACTGCCACTGAGCCAGGGAGATCGTCAATAAACAATGAAATAATACTTACTCATGGTAAGTAACCCGCTCCTGATTGCCGAGTACACTGGGCAGGTAACTATCACCTGCCACACCACACGAAGGCACACAACACTGCATTTTGTTTGCAATTTTAGTTTTAATTTACAGAATATTTGAGGTTATGTTTACTTCAGAAATTAAATTCATGTGTCTGCAATTTCACGCTAAATCAATGCACTAAAGGATAATTATTTTACTATTAACTACTAAACTCAAAAGATAAAATGAGAAAACTAATATTATGGCTAATCTTAACCATAACGAAACAACTAATAATGCACTGATTATAGACAGATCAAAGCAAAACAACACGAAAACAACTTTTGACAATGTTTATCACAGACTACAGTGATGTTTATTTTTCAGTCAGTTTGTAATTTAAACAAACCCTTTTTTTAACCACTGATATTAATAACACAGTAATTAGTAGGTACGCTGGAATTGCAATTCTCTGATCGCCATTTCGATCTAGAACACAGAACACTACCCTATACATATTAATCTATGACTACCCTAGAGAGCTTACGACACGACAAGGCTCTTTTGGCACTTGAATGACATTGACAGAATGGCGTGGTTGTCTGGAACAAATGCTGCCAGTAAAAAAATGTCCTCAATTTTAGAGAAAGTTGAAAATCGAGTAAGGTTCCTAATTTCTCATTCAGTAAGTGAAATTCAATAGTTACGTATGTATTTTAGTGATTTACTTGCAAGATAATATTATAATCTTGTGAATATCGAAATAAAATTCCTGTTGACATATATAAACTAGCTGCTGATGCCCGCGAGGATTTTCATTTTTCGAAATCCCCCGGGAATTCTTTGATTTTCCGGGGTAAAAGTAGCTTAAGTATTATGTTGCCTAATCCAAAGTATAATCTATCTCCTTTCCAAATCCGTCCAGTAGTTTTTGCGTGAAAGAATAACACACACTTTCGCCTTTACAATATTAGTGTTGTGGGTTACTGATCACATAATAGGTATTAGTGATCACGTCGCGTCGGGGTCACCAATATGTGGAAGTTACGTAAGCGGCAGCCAGAAGGATTTTTGAAGGAAACGAAGATAGAATTTTACTAAATTTATTCTAAAATCCTTACATTTTAATCTTACCTAAGAGACTGCGTCGAAGTGTGACGACAGAGTGCACCTCTTCAAGCTTTCACTTAGGGCGAGATCTATAGAGCGCACTTTGACTTTGCTCAGACTTTAGTTTGAGTTAAAATGAAACAGATTTATGCGAGAGATATAGCCGTCTCGTTTTTACTCTGTCTTAAGACTAAGCTAAGTCAAGAGTGCGCTCTATAGATCTCAACCTTAGTTTAAATACCTTAACTAACAGCTAACATTTAAAATGTAGATAAGTCCCAATTGGTTGGAGTCACGTATGGCAACGAGGTAATTTCTTGCTGGCGGTGCGCTGGACTCATGTCCTAGTGACGGCTGAGATCCATAGAGCGCAATTTGACTTTGCTCAAACATTACGTAAAACGTTGCAGTAGCGACAGCAGTAGCAATGCGACAGTTCAAAAGCTGTCTCTCTTCTTATTTTGCTTTGTGGCTATTGCTGTCTCTCTCTAGCCGCTGTTATGTGTGACATTTGATAGCAATGATCGCGAGATTAACGCCTGTCGCGAGATACGTAATCATCCCGCCGTTCTTTTCGATGCACAAACACAGTCAGCGCAACATCGAGTTTGTGACCCTATGCAGCATCTGTGGTGTAACATCCGCATCTTCTTCCGTACCTTATCCCACGTGGGGTCGGCGTGTAACAGCCGCATGCAGCGATTATTTTCTGGCGCATCAGTTACATTAGGGCGGCTGTCCGGAGCTGGTTGAGAAGTCAGAACACCTTTTTGGTTGTGAAAATGGTTATATTACTGGTTTATTAAAATTAAAGATAATGGGACACGTCCGTTCGCGTAAATGATCGAACACAAAGGCGCCAATGTGTGCTTCTTCGGCAGGTAGCTCACGTTGCGCTTATGTAGCAGTCATAAAAATAAATATTGTTTATTGTTTCATTATTGCTAGTAGTATATACAATGTTTTTATCTAATATTATATCTAAACTAAAAACTAACAATATACAATAGGTCGCAAACTCAGTATAGCCGAGCACCAGGGCCAAATCTGGCGATCTCGATGACCATGCCATGGGACGTCACGTCATCTTGAGCGAAATCGTTCGGTAAGGTATTCCCTGCAATCACGTGCTGATGCCCCAGCATGCTGGAATACCACAGATGCAAATGTTGCCACTTGCAGATCTTCCAGTAGAGTGCTCAAAAATTAGCATAGTTTTTTTAAAGAATATTAGCCATGCTAATCAGGACTTATATTCCCCTTTCCCCTCCAATTAAGTGTCAAGCTTGTACTAGGAGTAGGTACGACAATAGTGCAACGGGTGGGGTTTGAACCGCCGACCTTTCGGAATTCAGTCCACTCCTCAACCGTTGAGCTATTGAGGCGAGTTGGCTGCATTTAAATTAGACGGAATAAACGCTGGGCCCAACAACCAGTCACCTACCGGTTGTTGGGCCCAGCGTAGGTAGTCACCGGCGGGGGTTGCGCGGGGTGAGGAGCGCGCGGCTATTTAACCGAAAAACATTTTACAAATCCAACAATTGACAATCAAAAAGTGTAGTTTATTACCTACTAGCGACCCGCCCCGGCTTCACATGGGTGCAATGTAGATACTAATGTGGTGTCATTGAGGTGTCATTGCCTCGGAAACTCTCAAATGAGAGGATTTTTTTCCGACCTAATTCACATTATTTCAATTTCTCTAGGGATCTCTATTTTTTTTAAAATTAAACTATAGCTACAAACCTTCCTCTTGAATCACTTTATCTATTGGTGAAAACCGCATTAAAATCCGTTGCGTAGTTAAAAAGATCTACGCGTTCATACATACAGACAGCGGGAAGCGACTTTATTTTATACTATGTAGAGATTTTGAATAAATCATTTGACTTTGACTTCTACTTTGAAAATAGACAAAATTCTATACTTGTTTACTTGCACACTAAATTATATCTTGCAACTTATTACTCAATTCACTGTTTACATGCATTATGTCACTAAAAAATTTAATTAACTTAACAACTTAATGCGTGTAAATTGGGCATTAATAATTGCCAACCTCGGGTAGGAGAGGGCACTAGAGAAGAATGTCTGACAGATGGGACTATTATAAAAAGCCCTTATACTGCGAAGGAGTCCTCAGTGTTTATGTCGTAGATAGAGTAATAAAGCTAGATACAGGAACGTTTGCTTTCTCATTCACACTAAAAAGAGAGCACAGATAAAGTTACTAATGTGATAGACAGAGACGCAGCTAACCTATTTTTTGTCCCTTATAGTGTAACCGAATTTTTTCAAGAATACATACAAGGAATGCAACTTTAGTTGCAAAACAAACCATGAGAATTCGTGACGTAATTGTATTTCTCATTAGTTATTTACTTGTTTTCACATAAAAAACGTTTAATACTAATAATGGCACAGATTCCTTTGTCTTTCTCTAAACTAAATTTAGAGTATCTGCATCCTTTTCTTTTTAACAATGCTAAAAAAGGAACGGAACATGACTTTCACATTTAAAGACTCTAAATTTTAGTACAGAATACAAATTTAAACAGTAGGTTCGCGACTGCGCGCTAAAATCATGGGTTTTAACATCTAAAAATTAAAACTGTCAAACTGTGTCTGTCCTTTTCATATTACATTAGTAAGAAGAGCATGTGAATACTCTAAAATTAAGTTGTACTCAGAATCGGTGCCATTGTTGATCGGTTAATACAAATATTGACTACTAAACAATGGTAATAATGGTCGTGTTATTCATCGTTACGTCGTGCTATCGCTATCTCATACGCGGTTACAAAGTACTTCAATCTAGCTTTTTTACTCAATCTACGTTATGTAGTGAACTATGCCGCCATGTTGTCACTCAGTGACACTCAGTCAGGGGGCGTGTATAGATAATCGGACCTACGCAATAGGCGTCAGGGCCTTATGGCGAGCTCTCATGTGCACCCCTAAACGACATTTTTGGTTACATTTATATTGGCACTGTTTACAACTATACGGTTTTTCACCAGTGTGAGTTCTCATGTGCAGCACTAAACTACCATTTCGGTTACATTTATACTTGCACAACTTGCAAGAATATAATTTTTCACCAGTGTGGGTTTTCATGTGCCTCACTAAAGCACTACTTCCTTTAAATTTAGACTGGCATAACTCACAATAATAGGGTTTTTCACCAGTGTGAGTTCTCATGTGCAACACTAATTTACTATTTTCGTTACATTTATATTGGCACAGTGTACAACTATACGGTTTTTCACCAGTGTGAGTTCTCATGTGCACCACTAAAGCACTACTTTGTTTAAATTTAGACTGGCATAACTCACAATAATAGGGTTTTTCACCAGTGTGAGTTCTCATGTGCAACACTAATTTACTATTTTCGTTACATTTATATTGGCACAGTTTACAACTATACGGTTTTTCACCAGTGTGAGTTCTCATGTGCAACTTTAATTTACTATTTTCGTTACATTTATATTGGCACAGTTTACAACTATACGGTTTTTCACCAGTGTGAGTTCTCATGTGCACCACTAAACAACTATTTCGGTTACATTTATACTTGCACAACTTGCAAGAATATGATTTTTCACCAGTGTGGGTTTTCATGTGCCTCACTAAACTACCATTTTGTGCAGATTTAAACAGGCATAATTTACAACAATACGGTTTTTCACCAGTGTGAGTTCTCATGTGCAACACAAAACTACTTTTACTTTTAGATCTGTACTGGCATATGTTGCAAGTTAATCTATTCGCTAACATGTGACTATGAATGTGTTTCACTAGGAGCCTTCTTTGTTCAAACACTTTCTGACAAAAGTCACAAATGTACACAGTTGTTGATACAGTGAGTCTATCTTGGTCGGTGACGGGTTCAATGTATTCTGTTGTCTGGCCTCCACTCTGACTGGTCGCCAGGTAACTGACATCTGTAGACGTAGAGGCAATGTTCTGACTCACACGAGATCTAACAGCTCTTTGTGTTGTCGTCAGTGATCCGTCTCGTCTTGGGACAACTAGCTCAGAGAAGATATCATATAGTTTGACGAAACAATCTGTTAGTGTTTGGTGCCGGCAACTATCGTCCGTATCGGCGTCCTCAGTTGATGGCTCCTGCACCTCGTCGCTTCTCGCAAGACTCGCGGACAGAGGGACAGCTGAAATAAAACAGTTTTACTATTTCCTTATATTTCTGTGATCATGTTCATCATGTATGTAAGGTGAATTTATATTTGTCTGACGTGTCGTGCGCCCGTTGGTTCCCCGGGTCGGGAGGCGCACGTACTTCACTGGGGACCCACTTCACCCCCTCGTGAAGTTGGTCCCCAGTGGAGGGTCTCCCACATACCTTCCCTCTAGTTGGCTGGCTGGTTTCCAGGAGGGTGGATGAATAAACGCATTTTCCAGCGTTAAAAAAAGGGTCGGCCAGTCAGCGGGTTAAAAAAAAAATCGCGACTCATCAGACTAATGTACAAGCGCCAGTGCTGTGTTATGACGCGTCAGTCTTTTAGAGTTGCGGCTGTATTGATCCAAAATATCGTCAGAAGGCGTTCGGTAAGGTATTCCCTGCAATCACGTGCTGATGCCCCAGCATGCTGGAATACCACAGATGCAAATGTTGCCACTTGCAGATCTTCCAGTAGAGTGCTCAAAAATTAGCATAGTTTTTTTTAAAGAAGATAGCCATGCTAATCAGGACTTATATTCCCCTTTCCCCTCCAATTAAGCGTCAAGCTTGTGCTAGGAGTAGGTACGACAATAGTGCAACGGGTGGGGTTTGAACCGCCGACCTTTCGGAAGGCGTCAGAACACGACATATAAATGTGCGAACTAGCCATCATGTCACAACACGACACGTGTCATGTCAGACAAATATAAGTTCACCTTTATAGACAACGCAGTATCGTACCTGAGGTCACGGCGGCGTGTGCGGAAGGGCTGGGGTCTACCTGCCTGTGGAATATATCAGAATGTATCTTGAGTGTACTGGGGAGCCACTAGCCAGTATGTAGCTGTACTGCAGTTAGAGTATACTATGTGTAACTTGAAGTAAACGTTATTGGTACAGTACTAGCACTTTTATAAGTTACGCCGATGTACTTGCGCAGAAATCTTATTTTCTAATGACGCGAAAATATCTCAGCCAATTAATTACAGCGCGTGTCTGTCCGCTATTGGTAGTTGCCTACGCGCAATGTTTTGTACGCGTGAGTTATGACTTATGAGCGACATACCAAGTCTCGTTCTTCTTGCGTTTAAAATCTAAACGTCAAGCAATAAGGTCTGTATTTGATTGGTGTACATTCGGTTTTAGTCGGCGTTGGGTCGCGCTTTTCTGCGCAAACGAATTTTGCCGATGCAACTTAGAACAGTGGTAGTACTGTACTGGCAGGTATACTGACTTGCTCTCAGTGAACAGTGAAGAGTGTGAGGAGCTGGAGCTCACAGCTGCATGAGGCGTGCTCACTTGTGACGTGTCACATTCACCGTCACCTCCACCGCTCTGCCAAATACAAAACAATTTTTTTTTTCTTAAATACTAACTTTACTTAAATTCATAACATTTCTGTCCTTTGACAGTTTGAGGAAGCCCCTCCACAACTAAACAAGCTATTATATGAACTGAACAAGTTGATGAAAGTGTTTAATATGAACTGAACAAGTTGATGAAAGTGTTTAATATGAACTGAACAAGTCGATGAAAGTTTTTAATATGAACTGAGCAAGTTGATGAAAGTGTTTAATATGAACTGAACAAGTTGATGAAAGTCTTTAATATGAACGGAACAAGTTGATGAAAGTGTTTAATATGAACTGAGCTAGTTGATGAAAGTGTTTAATATGAACAGAACAAGTTAATGAAAGTGTTTAATATGAACTGAGCTAGTTGATGAAAGTGTTTAATATGAACAGAACAAGTTAATGAAAGTGTTTAATATGAACTGAGCAAGTTGATGAAAGTGTTTAATACGAAACGAACAAGTCGATGAAAGTGTTTAATAGTGGAAAACTGCCTCACCTGGAGATGCATGCTCATATGTTGAATGTATGCTTGCTCATGAACAAAGTCCTCTGAACAATGCGTACAATGAAAGAAAGCACCTTCATACTCCAACGGATACTGAACAAAATCATGGATATTATTACTGTCATCTTCATTCACCACTCCCGTGGCTTCATCAGCCGACACAGAGACATCACTTCCTTCACGTTTTACTTCAAGTGTGTGACCAGTTTCCACTAATTCTGTCTGTTGGTCTTCTAGTATGTGTGAGTCACAATGGTCAGGTCCTAGCGATGTCAACACTGTATTACTCTCTAGTTGGTGTTTCATGCGTTTTATCATTTCTATATGTTGTCTTGTTATCTGTTGAGAGAACAGTTAAGTATTCAATGTTGTACAGTACAAGAATAACAAAAGGATGCAAGTGTATGTATTAAGTACTCACTAATTCATGTTTTCCAACTAAGTCCATCATCAGTGCACAGGCTCTCAAGCTCTTGTCTCTGAATCTACTAAAGTTTATCAATCTCTGAGCACATTGTATGCAAACTGTTTGTCTCAGGTTCCCACACTCACACAACTGAAACAACATGTTGTTAAGGTATTCAAATATTCCATAAATATAAATAATCCTTGTTTGTCCCTTGTAAGGACTACATACAGTGCGACAAGGCTATCTTGGCGCGTGGCGAAAATCAGAACTAACGTCGCCGTCAAGTGTCCCCTTTGTTCTTGTTTGAATATTCTAAGCCTTTGTTCTCCAACAGCGCCCCCCTGTCAATGTCATTGAAGCGCCAAGAGAGCTTTGTCACACTGCACTATAGAATATCATAAATTAACAACTTACAGGATGGCCGGTTAACTTTTCATATGCTTCTTCCAACTTGTGTTTACTCATTAGAAACATCTTGCTGTCCGTGTCGAGGCATATCATGCAAACCTGTAAATATACTACTAGTTACTGAGCGCATTTGACATCAAGCGGACAGGGAAAAAAATTATTCGTATTGGAACCAAATAATTGTACTTCTAGTAGGTGTGTAAGTAAACACAATATTTTTTTGTATAATATTTATTTGTCAAGTTATAGGCTTCTAAAAAATAGGTTTTTAAACTGAAATTCAAATTATTTTTCAAATTTTGAACACCAATAAATATAAAAGTCCTTTTTTTTCGAAGTTGTTAAAAAGATACCTATTCAGATCTCATATATGCCTCTATGCTCTTTCTCCTTCTACACTCACACTTTACTTGATCTGATTTAGTTCTGTTTTACAAACTATACAAAACATGATGTTATGAGCTACCTGCACTGTTGAAGGAATAGCACCAGTACTAATTTGCCTTTCACCACTTTCTGTTTCATACATTTCATCATCTAGAAAATGCTGCGAGCAGACCACAACCGAGTCTAGCAGGATGTTTTTTATGCCGAGGGCTCTGAGCCAAACAGCACGGAGATGCACTTCACTGGGGAAGCTGAAAATTACCACTTATGTTACACATAAGCAAACAAAACATGTACCAGAGTGATTTATATTCACTGTGACTGACTGATTGACTGATCTATCAACACACAGCTCAAACTACTGGACGGATCGGGCTGAAATTTGGCATGCAAATTTGTGAAGTCCACACAAATTTTGAACCCTTATTTACCCTCTCAGGAGTTGAATTTTTAAAAATCCTTTCTTAGCAGATGCCTACGTCATAATAGCTATCTACGCGGACGAAGTCGCGGGAATAGGCTAGTCAGATATAAGTATTTCAAGTTTTAGGTGTCCAGTCAACTGATAGGCATACACAATCAAGTTAACTGGTAAAGTTTGCAGCAGACTTGAAGCGGCGTCCATTGAACTTGGAAGTTGTATGGCTACTAGTTGACTGGACACAGTTTCGAACACAAACTTGACGGTAAAATTGATTGTGTATGGCCAGCGTAACACACATATAAATAACTGCTCGAAAGCTCTTGCTTTGCTGCAAGCGGGCTGCAGGGCAATGTGTCAATGACCACCAGCATGAAGATCAGCAGCAGACTCGCCGATTACTGCTCAGCACAGAGGTTAAGCTGACAAACACAAACTCCAAGTTCAACAAGCTGAAATTGACAAGTGAGAACTCACCAATGAATACAACACGAATACAACTTGCGAGTTAACTTAAATATACTCACCCATGAAAACTAATCGCCTTCCCTTCCGGCTCCTCGTGTGATATGGATACATTGTCGGACGTATTTTTGCAAAAAGGCACACAACAACGCATTTTCAAAATTCTTTGTGCAGTCGCCACAACTTAGCACGTATTTCTCAAAATCACCGACCAGAAATAAAAGATAAAAGGTCAAAATCACGGAACAGAAAAAACAGTTCTTTCTGTTCCGTGATTCCCAGTGATTCCCACAGAGTACAAAAAAAAATTTGTAAAAAAAACCAAAACTTTTGTTTGTCACTTTTGTTTTGTTTTTATTTCGAATCCAGCATAGTTTCTTGCATAGATTAATATGTATACGGTTTCTTGTGTTTTTTGCTAGGTACCTCATAAAAAGAAAGTATGATTAGCCTGAAATTGGAGGATACAGAGATATTTTTCAATACTTCGAAGTAAACACATACATTAATATTATGTATTATTTAACAGTGTTTCCATGTACACGGTAATTACCGTAGATGCACCGTAATTCAGTCCTAATCTACCGTCAAGGTAATATGCCCATTACCTTGACCGTGTCACCGTAATACAAAAATCACGTTAAAAATTCATAATATACTGCGTAATACGAGTACGAATCTCAGTCACGTTAGCATATTTCGTAATGGCAACATTTCTCTCGCTCTCGGTTTAAGCATCAAATCTCAGCGATCTATTTTCGTCCTTATTCAAGTAATTAAGAAGGAATGAAATGTAAAATTAATGAGATTTAACAAAATATTAATATGAATAAATCCGTTTATGAAAAAGATATTGCTATGCTAGGAGAGTCAGATTCAGAATAATATTAATAATTGATTAAAAAGCAAATTCGTGACTTTTTTCTTTTAAAAATGACACGGTAATTTACACGGTATTCTTTTAGCTAATCCACCGTAATTAAATCTAGAAACACCGTAATTTTACCCCTTCAACACGGTAATTCTCGATTTACAAATGGAAACACTGTGTATACAGTAAACATAACCTTCAATGCGAGATCAATCATCATAAATCTATGCCTTCAATATTGCGTAAATTGAATCTAATAAACGGTAAAATAAAATAAAAGTTCTAAATAAAGATGAAGTGTTGTGTGCCTTCGTGTGGGATGACAGCTGATAATTACGGGCCTATTATACTCGATAATCTAGAGGAGGTTACTTTTCATGAGTAAGTATAATTACTGTTTTGCATAGAGTACTGTTTTGTAAAATTGTTCATAAGTAGTCACCTTTGACTAAACTAAACCCCAAAAAAACCGGCCAAGTGTGAATCAGACTCGCGCACCGAGGGTTTCGTACTACAATCGTATTTTATCGACATTTTGCACGATAAATCAAAAACTATTATGCTAAAAAAAAAAATATGTACAGGTATAGCCCTTTCATTTGATACCCCACTTGGTAATTGGTATAGTAATCTAACTTTAGAAGTCGAAAATAGCAATATTTGTTCATGAACACATTTTATTTTTTAAAATGATTACAGGATTCCCACTAAACCCAGGCACAGGGAGCTCTGGCTGGAGACAATTGGTATACAAGAATGCTCCTCATCACAAGGGTCTGTTGTTTGCTCGCTACATTTTCAGAAATATGATTTCCGTGAGACTGCAAGTCGCAGCAGAAAGCTCAGGAAGAACTCCGTCCCGTCTATATTCAGAGCACCTAGCCCTGATTCTTCCAATTTGAATGTAAGTCTATTTATAGGGTTCCGTACCTCAAAAAGAAAAATGGAACCCTTATAGTACACTTTGTTGTCTGTCTGTCCGTCAAGAAACCTACAGGGTACTTCCCGTTGACCTAGAATCATGAAATTTGGCAGGTAGGTGGGTCTTATAGCAGACATTCGTGGAAAAATCTGGAAACCGTGAATTTAGGGTTAGATCACACAAAAAAATTTAAATTGTGGTCATGAATTAATAATTAGTATTTTCAATATTCGAAGTAAGATAACTGTATCAAGTGGGGTATCATATGAAAGGGATTTACCTGTGCATTCTTAAACAGATTTTTATTTATTTTTATGCATCATAGTTTTTAATTGTCGTGCTAAATGTCGAAAAAATATGACTGTAGTACGGAACCCTTATTGCGCGAGCCTGACTCGCACTTGGCCGGTTTTTTTACTTACTTTATTACTTTGTTACAGCCGATCACACAGCAATGCACCATAAATGGCTTCTACACACCTTCTACTAAACTTAAAACAGAAAAAGAAACTTAGAAAACTAAATAATAAAAACTCATAATATTCGCAATTAATTACTATCACAGAGGTTTGTTTGGCACAGATGATATCTGTGCTTAACAAAATAAAAGCTAAACTATGTTTAAGACAAAACACTGCGTTTTTGTCTTTATCACTCTTCAGAGCTTTTCTATACACCTAGCTTGCTCTAAAAAGGTATTATTATTTTGATGCCAATTCTCCTTGATTCTTAGTCTGAGTGTTAACGTTTCACTTGTCATTATCATCATCATCATCAACCAATAGACGTCCACAGCTGGGCATAGGTCTCTTGTAGGGACTTCCACACGCCACGGTCTTGCGCCGCCTGGATCCAGCGGCTCCCTGCGACTCGTCTGATGTCGTCCGTCCACCTAATGGAGGGTCTTCCAACGCTGCATCTTCCGGTGCGAGGTCGCCATTCCAGCACCTTGGGACCCCAACGTCTATCGGTTGTACGAACTATGTGCCCTGCCCATTGCCACTTCAGCTTCGTAACCTGTTCAGCTATGTCGGTTACTCTAGTTCTCCTACGGATCTCCTCATGTCTGATTTGATGACGTAGAGAAACTCCACACATAGCTCTCTCCATCGCCCGCTTTCTTTGTGAACTACACAATGTTATTTTTTCCAGTTCTGCCTGATCTGCCTAGACACGGCTGCCAGTAAACTGTTTCCGCTAAACAGGAACCATTTAGCGCGAGCTTACACTAACGTAATAGGACTTGAAGTAAGTTGTTAGCACAGTACGCGGCAGAAAGTAATGTACATCGGCCATTAGAATGAGATTTCGGCTTTGTAGAGCGTTGTCTCTGTCACTCATACCTATATGACGTTTTGTCGGTCTCAACGACAGAGACAATGCTCTACAAATCTGAAACAGATTTTTATTTCCTTTGTGCATCATAGTTTTTGAATTATCGTGCAAAATGTCGAAAAAATAAGACTGTAGTACGGAACCCTCATTGCGCGAGCCTGACTCGCACTTGGCCGGTTTTTTTTTGAAGAATATCAGCCATGTTAAATGACTAATATTGCCCCTTTCCCCTCCAACTAAGCGTTAAGCCTGTGCTAGGAGTAGGTACGACAATAGTGCAACGGGTGGGGTTTGAATCGGCTTCATTTCGGAATTCAGTCCGGTCCCAAACCATAGAGCTATTGAAGCTAAATTATTTATGATAAGGGTACTGATTTGTTTCAGATGAGCGATGTGTGCGACCTGATCGCTGAGCCACAGCTGTGTCCGGAATGCGCCCACCGGTTGACCAAATGCGACACATTCAAAAACAAAGCCCTGAGAGCTCACTCTGCATTGATTCAACTGCTACTGAAGGATAAAATTGTGAGTTTTTACGCGCACAGGTCACGAGTCTAATGTATAGTTTACACGTATTACAAGTTATCAAGTGACTCTGAGGTTGGGCCTCATAAGAAAGCTCAGAGTCACTCAGCAGGCGATGGAGAGAGCTATGCTTGGAGTTTCTCTACGTGATCAAATCAGACATGAGGAGATCCGTAGGAGGAAGAGTAACTGACATAGCTCAGCGTTTTGTGATGCTGAAGTGGCAATGGGCAGGGCACATAGTTCGTACAACCGATAGACGTTGGGGTCCCAAGGTGCTAGAATGGCGACCTCGCACCGGAAGACGCAGCGTTGGAAGACCTCCCACTAGGTGGACGGACGACATCAGACGAGTCGCAGGGAGCCGCTGGATGGCGGCGGCGCAAGACCGTGGCGTGTGGAAGTCCCTACACGAGACCTATGTCCAGCAGTGGACGTCTATCTATAGTAGATGATGATGAAGTTGTCAAGTAATTAACTTAATTTTAAGCGACGTAAGGCGAAATGTATGGAAAAGTCTGGGCCGCCTGAGCGCCTTATTGAAATTGGTTTTATATCAACTGAGTAAAGCTGGTTTGTGTCCTAATGTTCGTGTAAAAATTGCGTATTTTGGGGAAACTTCGCGATTTTTTTGTATCGAGCCAAATTGTGCAAATTAGGCTTTAGGCTAAGATCTATACCCTTTGACTTTTCTGAGACTTAAGATTGAGTTAAAACGAGACAGATTTCTGTGAAAGATATACATATGTCTCGTTTTAACTCTCGAGTAAACTATAATGTAATTTTTTTCAGATAACATTACAAGGTTTAAAATCAGTTGACAGAGAGGGAAACCTACTAACATCTGCTATAATCAAAGACATTTTTAAACCCGATCACTATGACCTCTACGTGATGCACAATGAAGAAGACAATAATACAACAAAGAAAGAAAACATAGTACGTAACTCCCAAGAAAAGAGTAATTCAAAAAGAAAAAAAATTGATGAAACTAAGTATAATCGCAAAAAAAGTAGAATAGGTAAAGAAAAAGTGCATTTAAGTAAAACAGGTGATATTAATAATGATTTTCAAGTTACCAATAATGTCATCAATATTGATCATAAGCTTCATAACAGAAATATCGCAAGTCAAGTCATAATATATGAAGACAAAATGCATGGTGATGTTAATATCACTAATCCTGATAAAAGCAATAATGATAAAATTGTAAATGATAAGCGCGACGTATTAATTATATGTGACAGTGATGATGATGTGGAATTTGTTGATAATAATGACACTGTTCATGACATGAAATGTCATGATATTGATGATGACAGTAAACGTAATATGAGTGATGATATTGATAGTAATATCAATGATGATAGTAAACGTGATATGATTGACGACATCGATCATGATATCGATGATGACGTCAGACGTGATGTAATAGATGATGATGATGACGTCAGTAAATGTAATATGAGTGATGATATTGATCATGATATTGATGAGGACGTTGGACGTGATATGATTGATGACATTGATCATGATATTGATGATGACATCAGATGTGATGTAATAGATGATAATTATGACGTCAGTAAATGTAATATTAGTGACGATATTGATCGTGATATCGATGATGACGTCAGACGTGATGTAATAGATGATGATG
The DNA here is from genome assembly GCF_902806685.2 of Maniola hyperantus. Classification (NCBI taxonomy): domain Eukaryota; kingdom Metazoa; phylum Arthropoda; class Insecta; order Lepidoptera; family Nymphalidae; genus Maniola; species Maniola hyperantus. The sequence goes on from NC_048563.1 coordinate 4,955,624, forward strand.
ATGACGTCAGTAAATGTAATATGAGTGATGATATTGATGAGGACGTTGGACGTGATATGATTGATGACATTGATCATGATATCGATGATGATATTGGAGGCGATATGATAGAAGACACTAATCACAATATTGATAACGTCAGTGAATGTAATATGACTGATGACATTGATCATGATATCGATGATGACATTGAACATGGACATGATATTGACGACGACATTGCACATGATATTGACAGCGATAACATTGACATTGATGTAGATCCTGATATTGATGAACTTTTAAATAAAAACCCCAGTAGTGATAGATTACTAAACAAATTGAAAATTGGCAAGCATTCAGAAAATCAAAATCAAAATCATGGAGTAAATAATGGAACTAAATGCAAAAATAAAACTGCGAAGCCAAAAAACTATAAAACAAGAATAGTACAAACTAGTAACGTAAGCAAAGAAGTTATAGAATGTAACATTGGAACCAATAATCAAAACGAAGATAATTGTACAAACATAAACAACACGATTTCAAATAGCAATGATCTATCTGGTGCATTTATCGAGATAGAAGAGGTTAAAGAGATTGTAAAAAATAAAAATGAATCCAATCTTATAAAAGATGAAAAATCAAGTAACAAAAGAACTTTAGATTCAGCACCAAAAATAAGTAAACGAAGGTCTAAAAGAGATAAAAAAACATGAAGCATAATATGTTTCTTGACCAAAAACACAGGATTTTACTGAAGAAGGCATGCAAATGTTCACAGGGACTATGTTAACTTATGAAGAGCAGTTACCGCCGTACTCAGAGTCGCTAATAGTTACTTAAGATTGAGTTAAAGCGAGACAGATTTATGTGAGAGATATAGCTCTATCTCGTTTTAACTAAACTTCAGTAACGATTAAGCTACTCTGAGTACGGCTGCTTGAGTTATAGGATACCGGTAGCGAAGTGTGTGAATCACGATCAGTACCCTTATTTTATATGTGAAAGTGTGTTTGTTTGTTGGTTTGTTGGTTTATCATTCAATCACTTCGCAACAGTGCAATGGATTGACGTGATTTTTTGCATGGGTATAGATAAAGACCAGTGGCCCTACCGCGGTTGTTTGACAGCTACAATGTCACGATCGCAATCATCTCTGATTGGTTAATGCTCGCTCATTATTGGCCACAATGCATTGTTGCAACAAGAATCGCACAAATTCAGCCAATCAGAACAATTGAGATTGTAATAATGATTGATGCAGGTTTTAGACAATCGCCCTACCGTAGGGCGATTGTCTAAAACGCGATTCTTGTTGCAACAATGCATTGTGGCCAATAGTGAGCGAGCATTAACCAATCAGAGATGATTGCGATCGTGACATTGTAGCTGTCAAACAACCGCGGTAGAGCCACTGGAGAGTGACATAGGCAACTTTTTATCCCGAAAAATCAAAGAGTTCCCACGGGATTTTCAAAAACCTAATTCCACGCCGACGAACTCGCGGGCATCAGCTAGCACAAAATATGTATGTGAGATTGTGAGATACTCCTCAGCGATTCATCTTCGAGACTCGCGTAGGATACTAGTCGTCTGTAAGTATCCTAATGTAAGAAGGGTTACAGACGTCGATAGAGTAATAAAGGCAGATGCTCCTAGGAACGTTTGCTTTCTCATTCACACTAAAAAGAGAGCACAGATAAAGTTACTAATGTGATAAACAGAGACGCAGCTAACCTATTTTTTGTCCCTTATCGTGTAACTGGTTTTTTTCAAGAATACATACAACTTGCATAAGAAGTTGCAGAACAAACTTTGAGAATTCGTGGCGTAATTGTATTTCTCATGAGTTATTTACTTGTTTTCACATAAAAAACGTTTGATACCAATATTGTTGATCGGTTAATACAAATATTGACTATTAAACAATGGTAATAATGGTCGTGTTATTCATCGTTACGTCGTGCTATCGCTATCTCATACGCGGTTACACAGTGCTTACATCTACCTATTATTCTATCTACGATTACAGACTAGCGAAAATACAGTCGATCAAAGTCAACTTAGGCCGAAAGTAAATAATTATAATTCATTGTTAAGTTTAGAAACAAGGGTAATATGTTAAAATAAGGAAATAAATAAAGGCTTCGTAATAAAATACCTACTGTATTTTTTTTACTCTTTCTTGACAACCCTAGGCAACTTCACGGACGGTTCGTGACGTCAGAAGGGGAAAAGATGCAAAGCAAATAGCAATCCCGACTAATATTATAAAGATAGATTATACACTGAATTAACACATGGGCTACTTTTTACCCCGGAAAATCAAAGAGTTCCCGCGGGATTTTGAAAAACTTAAATCGTCGTGGGCATCAGCTAGTAAACAATAAATGTCAACAGCGCCCGCCTGTAAATGTCATTCAAGTGCCAAGAGAGCCTTGTCGCACCGTATTATTGTGTGATTGCTCCATGCTCATTAGCAATAGCGCCAACACATGCAAGTTCTTTGGTGCCAACATAACTTACTCACTCCGCACGCGTCAAGTTCCGATGGACGGACTATAGACGTTCCAACGTTTAAATACTCTAAGCGTTCCAACTTCCAACAAGTTTGGGCTGGGCTGTCATATAGTCGTGTCAGTCCATAGAGATTTGATTTGCCTACGTTGCATATATATGTCAACAAAATAAGAAAAATTAAAATTGTCTTTGTTTTTATCAAGGTTTTTATTGTTGTCGTGTTTTGGAGGCTTCGATGTAAACTTTCTCAATTCACTTTATCATTTTTCTCGTGTTTCTAATGATTTATAAGAGTGTCTTAAAACCCATTCAACATAAAATCGGGCAATCACTACGATATTTCTTAGTACTTCGGAGCTACACATAACCTCAAATATTCTAAACATTGAATCTGACTTGCGACGCTGTGCCCACGCTCGTCATCTGCGTGTTCTCCTTCTTCATCATGCACGTAAGCATCAGGCGCAGCTAAGATGAATAAAAAAAATCTAAATAAGATGAAGAAAGGTGATTTCAATATGCATAGGAAGCTCAGAGAGAACAATCCTTCAATATTCAGATTACAAAACTCTGTAATTTCCTCAATTGAGGTAAGCAAATAAAGATTACTTGGTAGGAAAACAGTACATTACTATTCAGACCGGAAAGAAAGCAATTTACAGCAAGTAATTTTAGAAAGATGTTTCACAGAAAATTAAGAGACTCAAATGGCGTTAGTTTGGCCGTATCTTCCAAGGAAAAACCGACCAAGTCGAGTCAGGCTTGCGCACCGAGGGTTCCGTACTACGTTCTAAAAACACGTCTATAATACGGAACCCTCAGTGCACGAGTCTGACTCGCACTTGGCCGGTTTTCATAACTTTATCTTGTTTTGCAGTTCTGCCTGATATGCCTAGACACCAGTGCCAGCAAACTGTTTCTGTTGAACCAGAACAGTAATTTAGCGCGAGCTTACACTAACATAACAGGACATGATGTAAGTTATTGATGTTTGAAATATCATAAAAATGATAAAATATGGTGATTTTTAGATTTTTTTGTTCAAAAAGAACCCTTATAGGATCAATTTGTGGTCTGTTGTGGCTGTCAATAAAAATAAAAATATTTTTTATTCAATAAAACTTTTATAAGTACTTTTGAATTATCAAATGCATCTATCACTGGTTCGGAATGCTTTTCCTATCGAGAATACGGGGGTATCAAACGCACAACAGACTGAAACATTTAAGTGCGGAAACCAGCCCAGAGCGAAGAAGAAGATGGGGAATCAAAACCTATAGGGTACTTTCCGTTGACCTAGAATCATAAAATTTGGCAGGTAGCAGTGTCTTATAGCACTAAGTAAATGAAAACCGCGAATTTGTGGTTAGATTGAAGATTTGTGTTCACAACTAAATAATTTGAACTATATAATAACTTAGCACCTAGGATTTGAATAATGTAATATTTTTTGTATGATTCTGTTGGTGGTTTAGCAAAAAATAAAAATAAATAAATTAGTTTACTAAATAAAATTAAGATGGTGCTATCCATAATTTTTACTATGTTTGAGATTTCTTGTACGATGCGATGGTCCCTTCATGTGCGAGTCCGATTTTTCAGAAATCAGGCACATTGTGAATTGAAAGCTGATTCATCTAAATATATAAAAGCTTTAAAACTACCTACTAGTATAATTATTATACTAATTATTATAAAATAATATCATACTTAACATGTACCTACTAGAAATTAGAAATTTATATAATCTATGATTGACCCCGATTCTCTAGTCTCTCTCTAAACTAAATTTAGAGTATCTGCATCCTTTTCTTTTTACCAATGCTAAAAAGGAACGGAACATGACTTTCACATTTTAAGAGGGCTCAGGACGGAGCTTTCTTCATACAAACGTAGGAGGGTAATTACTACATTATTTGATATTGTACGCTCAAAACTAAGTATTATATCGATTTATCTCGTCATTATCTAGGTTTATTGATATATTAATCATTGAAAATAATATTGATTTAAAGTTAAGAGCCTCAAGAGATTCATATTTTAACACTAAATTTATGACAACTTTGGGCGTAAATAAGTAAGATTAGGAGTATGAAATTCTAAAGAAATTTAACATTAGACATAGTTTATTTATCATTAGTTGAAATAACTATACTTTGCAAGCATAAGCTCAGTAGTTTTTTCTCAAAAATACTTTCCTAAACCCTTGATTCGGTGAAAATCATCGTGCCTCTCACCTTTCTCATACAATGTCAAGTGAAAAGCAAATAGGTTTGGTCGAGCGTCCTGCGTCACCTTAGACTCTAAATTTTGGTGCACAATACAAATTTAAACAGTAGGTTCGCGAGTGCGTGCTCAAATCACGGGTTTTACCATCAAATTAAATTTAGAAATGTCAAACTGCTTCTGTCCTTTTCATATTACAATAGTAAGAAGAGGGTGCGAATACTCTAAAATTAGGTTGTGCTTAAAATCGGTGCATACCTACTTAACCTATTTTAATTAGGTACCTACTATGTATTCACTGTGCGCTTTAAGATGGAAATTTTTGTAACCCACTTTTAATAGCCTGTAAGTTCCATGTAAGTGGAAATTTCTTTATGGAACAATAATGTCTTAAACCAGAAACCAGAAAAGGAAAAGGTGACTAACTGACTGATCTATTAACGCACAGCTCACTACTGGATGGATTGGACTGTTTGGCTTGCAGATAGCTATTATGACGTAGGCATCCGCTTAGAAAGGATTTTGAAAATTCAACCCCTAAGGGGGTGAAATAGGGGTTTGAAATTCGTGTAGTCCACGCGGACGAAGTCGCGAGCATAAGCTAGTTTATTATAACTACATTCTTGCTTCAGGTAAGCGTTATTCGTGATGATATCAACACTGAGCCAAAGTTGTGTTCAGAATGTGCTCAAAGGTTGACCAACTGTGTGACATTCAAAGATAAGACGTTGAGAGCACACTCTATATTGATTCAGTTGCTGCAAAAGGATAAAGTTGTGAGTATTTACCTCACCACAGATATTTGACTTTGATATCTTTAAATATTTAGTGAACAACTTTAAAAGAGATTGGCAGTTTCATTTGAATTCAAACTCTTACTACTATTTGTTATATTAAGAAACAAAAGCCTTGTCAAATATTTTAATTTTAATTTTTCGTGATTAAAATCTTCTGCTGTTTATTATTATTGAAACCTACAATGTATTTTTCTCTATTTTTAGGGTTCCGTACCTCAAAAGGAAAAACGGAACCCTTATAGGATCACTTTGTTGTCTGTCTGTCTGTCAAGAAACCTACAGGGTACTTCCCGTTGACCTAGAATCATGAAATTTCGCAGGTAGGTAGATCTTATTGCTGACATTTGGGGAAAAATCTGAAAACCGTGAATTTAGGGTTAGATCACACGAAAAAAATTAAATTGTGGTCATGAACTAATAATTAGTATTTTCAATTTTCTTATTAAGATAACTATATCAAGTGGGGTATCATATGAAAGGTCTTCACCTGTGCATTCTAAAACAGATTTTTATTTATTTTTATGTATCATAGTTTTGGCATTATCCTGCAAAATGTCGAAAAAATACGACTGTAGTACGGAACTTCATTGCGCGAGCCTGACTCGCACTTGGCCGGTTTTTTTCTGTAAATTGTACAAACATGAGATCATTTTTGTTTTCATTTTTCAGATAACATCGCAAAGTTTAAATTCAGTTGACAGATTGGAAAACCTTCTTATATCTAATTTAGGTAAACTCTCTTACGAACCTGACCACTGTGACCTCTTTGTGATCGAGGAAGACAATAATACAGAAATGGAAAACATAATATGTTACCCAGAAGTAAATATTGAAAACTTAAAAAGTGACGATAAAACTATGTCTTACTTTGAAAATAGTGAAATAGATTCTGAAATAAACGAATTAGATAATATTCATAATGATGTTCAAGCAATTAATAATGATATTAATGAAGATCACAAGTTTAATGACAGTGATAACAAAAATATCATAATAAAAAATTCAAGTCAAGTTAGAAATAATGACAAAAAATATAATGATGTTATCATTAATCCTGTAACAAGCAATAATTGTAAAGTTGAAAATGATGAGGGCGATGTATTTATAATTTGTGGCAGTGATGATGAAATGGAATATCTAGATTATGACATAGATCATGATATCGATGGTGGTATTAAAAATGATGTGAGTGATGATGTTGATGATATTAACGATGATATTGACATAGATGAAGATGATAATAATGATAAACTTGCAAACGACAGCCACAACAGTGATAGATTAATAATCAAACGAAAACTTTGTAATAATTCCGAAAATAGAGTTAGCCTAAACAATCTCGTATTTGTAAAATACACTAAACCTATTACAGATAATGATTTAGATCATGGTACTGATGAACTGTTAAATCGAAACTATAGCAATGATAAATTATCAAAAAAATTGAAAATTGACAATAACTCAGAGAATAGAGTTAGTCTAGATAATTTCATATTTGTAAAAGCCACAAGACCCATTATTCAACACAAAGATTTTATACCTAGAACAAATAACGCAAATCAAAATCTCAATAGAGTATATGGAACCGATAATCATAATAGAGATAAAACTATGGTAGAAGAAATAAATGATGATAGTTACGAATGTAAGAATGGATCCAATGTTATAAACTTTGGAAAATCGGATAAGAAAAGATTTCCTCTGGCTTTGACACCAAAAAAGAGTGGACAAGGTTTGCGTCGTAAAAGAGATAAAAAACCTCAAACATATGTTTCCAGACCCAAAACGCAAGATTGTACCGAAGAAGACTTAAAATCGTTCACAAGGACTCGGTTAACTCATGAAGAACAGATAACTGATTTACAAAAAAGAAAAGACTCTGTGCTATATAAAAGGTCTGAATACAAATGTGAAATTTGCTTTAAAGGAAGCTGGCAACTCTCTACTTACAATCGACATATGGATAGACACACTGATGTAAGTTATACTTTGCTAGCTGTCGCGGTGACTTATTGGTAGAACAAGACCCACAATGACGCTCAAAAGTTATCACTACCCATAATTATTATAAATGCGAATGTGTATTGGTTTGTCCTTCAATCCCTCAATCCAAATCCCCCAGGGTATTTTACCATTTTTTGAAAAGTGTTTTAATTTGATCCTAAGGTGATAATAAGCCACCAAAAAATTTACAAAAATTATATTGGAACTATAAGTGCAATAAAAACGCATTTAAATTTTGCATTCACCGCGAAAACGCTGCCCGCCATCTTGTAAAGTTCATGAGCCGTGATGACGTCACTTTGTCAAAAAGGAATTTTCTTAGTGAAAGAGTACATGCAGTACATATTTTTTGCAATTTAAAATGAGTAACTTGCCTTTTCATTCGTGTGCAATGTGCCTGCATGTGGGAATACCAGTGTAAAAACACCGAATAAGTTGTGGATTCAAGTGCCAACAGATTTAAAAGTAGGAGCAAAACTTGGTTGAAATTTGCGAGACTACTCTTAGTATGAGAATAGTAGATAATAATCTATGGAGCTACCTATATGCTTTTACGAACCGGTTTTCCACTGCAATATATGAAATATACTGTACGGGAACGGGAGTAATAATTTATTTATCAATCTGAGTTTTATTATACCTACTATTTGAAACGAAAACAAATTAAAAAAACTTAAATTAACAAGCAAACAATTGGTAATTTTGTTAACAAGTGCTAAGGTGACATTACACAACATTGACATCATGACGTCACAGTCGGGATTCATCATGGCGGCTATTTCGGATACTTGTAGAACAGATTTTAAAAAAAATATATATAATTTTATAAACTGAAAGTAACATTTTTCGATTGCTAATACTATTTTGTTTATACATTTTGGATTTTTTTCGCTTGATGTAAAATACCCTATTCCACCCACGCGTACAAGCTAACACAGCTGTTACCGTTCCCTAGCTTCTACAGTACCTACCATAGTAACATTAAGAATAAATAAATTATTAAAGTAAGCATAGACATCCTAGAATAGGTAGAACCATTGCAATTTTAGACTGTTAATTGGGCCGATTCTCTTGTACACAATCACTAAACTAAATTCACAGGTCTAAATCTAGTGCCATCCTTTTTCGCAAGCAACAATTATGAAAGGGATAGCAATAAATTTAGATGTGTCAATTTAGTTTGGTTTAGAGTTTGTGTACAACGGATTTAGCTACATTGTTTGGGAAATATTTAAATTTTTGGTGTATAATTAATTATTGTTTGATAGCTGGAGTAAGTATGTAAAGGTTATTGTGGTGGTCCCTCAATTTATTTATATAGAACTTGCAATTTTTTAGAAATATGGCAAATTTGTGTGTGCAATATGCGGAATCCACTGCAAGACTCGTGATAGTTTGTACACACATACCACTGCCAACCACAGCGAGAGGTACAGCTGCAAATTGTGCAAGTTTACTGTCAATGCCAAGTAAGTAAAGTTCTCTAATGCCTATAGCACGAGTTTACAACTTAGGGAGATATCATCATCATGATCAACCCATCACCGGCTTACTACAGAGCACGGGTCTCTTCTAAGTAAGAGAAGGGCCTTAGTCCATCACGCTGGCCAAGTGCGGATTGAGGGAACTGAATAATCTATTTTAATGATCAAGATTTTTTTAAAGTTATAGTCCGATCATCCAGTCTAGATATCAATAAAGATGTAACAAACTCAGAAGTAGGCCTCAAAACAGCATAATATTTGGATAATCTCGGTGAGTGCAAGTTGCTCACCGGGGATTGCGGCGACAGCAATACAAAGGACATGCCACGAGTCACGACTAGCTCGTTAGGCAAAGGATCGTCTGCAGACAATCAGCGGATCCCTTACACCAATATTGGTTACATTTAAAGTGCTTGGCTTCGCCTTAAATTTTCCTTGCAATATTCCGAGACAGCTACAATATTGCGTAATGGAAATGAATCTATTCGATATTAAAGATGGCTTGATTTATGTTTTCTAGCATTACAATTTACAATGTTTCTACCTAATATGTATGAAGTTTATGTATTTACTAGCTGATGCCCGCAACTTCGTCCGCGTGGATTTAGGTTTTTAAAAATCCCGTGGGAACTCTGATTTTCCGGGATAAAAAGTAGCCTATGTCACTCTACAGGTCTCAAACTTTAGAGCCTCAATAGCTCAACCGGTAAAGGAGTGGACTGCAAACCCCGCCCGTTGCACTATTGTCGTACCTAATCCTAGCACAAGCCTGACGCTTAGTTGGAGAGGAAAGGGGAATATTAGTCATTTAACATGGCTAATATTCTTTTAAAAAAAAAACTATACCAATGCAAAAAATCACGTCAATCCGTTGCTCCGTTACGACGTGGTTGAAGGACAAACCAACAAACCAAGAAATCAACAAACAAACACACTTTCGCATTTACAATAGGGGTAGTGATTCATAAAATGACTATCATCATCATCACCGATCCATCACCGACTCACTATACTGAATATGGGTCTCCTCTCAAAATGTGAAGGGTTTGGCTATAGTCTACCAAGTGGGTCAAGCGCCGGTCGCCAGACATACCTTTAAGAACATTATGGGGAAGTCTCAGGCATGCAGGTTTCCTCACAATCCTTCATCATTAAAGCGAGTGATACTTAATTGCAGAACGCATATAACTCCAAATAGTTATATATAATAGTAGGTGCGTGTCCGTGATCGAACCCGAGCAGCACTCAAATATTGGGATATTAATTTAAAAGGAAAGTTTGAAATAAAAGGCAGGTACAGCAATATCAATAACTGCACGCACGATTACCTACATTGAGAGGATTAAAGCCAGCATACGTGGAACGAACTCCATTTATACGAGCGAACGCGCCGGACTATTGCGGCGGAAATTCTTAAAACTCCTCACAATTCCGCCTCTACGGGTCTTCTTATTAAGCTATGCTATCTTAGGCATCATAGGCTCTAAATAATTTTGACTGTAACGTTATCGGAGCAATGGTACTGATTCTGTGCACACCTAAATTTTAGAGTATTCACATCCTCGTCTTACTAGTTCATTTAGGAAAGGACAGATACAGTTTGACATTTTTAAATTTAATTTAGAGCTGTCAAATTTCATGACTTTAGCTACCAGTCGCGAGCCTATTGTTTAAATTTTTATTAAACTTAAATGGAAAATTTTGGAAAAAATGGAAAGTTAAAATTTAAATGGAAAATTCATGTTCCGTCCCTTTTTAGCAATATTAAAAAGAAAAGGATGCAGATAGTCTAAATTTAGTTTAGAGAAAGACAAGAGAATCGGTGCCAATAAATGATTTAATAATTATTTCTATTATGTAAGAGCTTAAATTTCAGTCAATTTGAGTGTGCCATACGCTGGTTTTACATGCTCGTGCTATGATGCGCTTGGCGTTTTATCCAAGCCTTTTGACTGTGTTGATCAAGAAACATTGGTCAGGAAATGGCACCATTACTGTTAATAGTGTAGCATTGCAATTGATGTAATGAGAGTGTAGCATTGCAATTGATGTAGATGATAAATTATAAAAGGTAGATCCGGATCAGTTGTAAAAATAGGGGTTCCACAAGGTTCCATTTTAGGACCTTTTCTGTTCCTCGTTTACATTATTGACCTTGAGTAGTAGTACCTAGTACATTTTGATTGTAAGACTTAGAATTTTGAAACGCGCGCCATTTTAGACCATTCGTGGGTGGTGGTTGCGTGAACGATTAGTAATACTATAAAAAGGTAAAGTTTCGGTGTAGGAGGTAACCTCCGGGACTGATGATAGATTATTCCCAAGTGATAGATAACAACAGCTAGTGAAAATAGTATAAACGTAGTTAATTTTCCTAGTACAAACCAGCTCCTTTTCCAAATTCTTTGTATATCTATATTTTATTACAATCGGTCAGGTTTAACAATGTGGCCGCTTACTAAGGCAGTGGTCCGAACGCATAACCCTGACTGTCCGCTAGCTTTTATTCTCAACACAGCATGATTATAAAAAACGAACACATAGGGTGAGATCTATAGAGCGCACTTTGACTTTACTCAGACTTAAGTTTGAGTTAAAACGTAGCAGATTTATGTGAGAGATATAGCTCTGTCTCGTTTTAACTCTGTCTTAAGTGTAAGCTAAGTCAGAGTGCGCTCTATAGATCTCACCCTATGTGTTTTTGCATAAACACGTCCAATTGTCCCTCGCCTAATAAATACTTTAGATAACAAGTTTAGAAATGAGCTAACTAGATTTAATTTAAAATATAAGCTAAAATCCTATTATATTTAACAAATTGTAATGATCCCCATTTTTGTATGAAATGTAATGTAATAAGGGTTTCTATAAGCAATTTATATTGTTTATAGAAACACTATTATTATTATTATGTATTAAGAAGTAGACGGAATGACACACTTTTTAAACCTTCGTGGTTTTTTGCTGTGTCTAAATTGGATTTGTTAAACATTCTTTATGTTGGTAATAAAAAAAAAAAAAAAATTGTCTACCTGTTGCAGAGTCCAAGCACTAATCCACGCGCGCTGGCACAGCGGCAAATCGTACGCATGCGCACACTGCGGAGCAGTATTCAGGTATAATTATTTTAAGACAAAGCAGCATTCTCTGATGCGTCTATATCAGAAGTGCTTCGAGTTTTCCAAATATTTATCCAATCTATTGTTGAACTGGTTAACAGAACTTGACATAACCACATCCTTAGGCAATGTATTCCATATGTGAACAACTCTGTTGGTCAGAAAGTGTTTTAATGGATTTGACCATGGCAGTTGATATTGTAGTTATCATGTCCCCTAAATCTAGGATTGCTCCTTCTCGAATTCATGCTTTATAGTATAGTTGCTTTTTCCTTTTTACGGTTACTTTTTACTTCAAAAAAACCGGCCAAGTGCGAGTCAGACTCGCGCACTCAGGGTTCCGTACCTAGACGTATTTTATCGACATTTTGAACGATAAATTAAAAAAACTATTATGCCTAAAAATAAATAAAAATCTGTTTTAGAATATACAAGGGAAGCCCTTTCCTTTCATATGATACCAATTACTCTAAAAATTGAAAATACTAATTTTTAGTTTATAACCACAATTTTTTTTGTGTGTGATGTAACCACAAATTCACGGAATTAGCGAACTCGGTTCAGCTGTTCTCGAGATTTGCGATGACGATGAGGTGCCAATTAGCTTTAGCTGCGCGAATCGTCTACACTTCATATTTTTATGAGACTACAATGGCACCGCACTGGCACCGACCCCAAAAAATATTATTATGGAACTATATTAACTCATGTATACATAATATATTCGGTAATAAATTAAATTATTTTTTAATTTTTAGTGTTTGTGTATTGAAGTCGGTTTTTTTTTTGTAAAAAAAAATTATTTCACAATTTTTAGTGGCCCTATGGTATTAAAACATGCTATGCCTGGTTAAAAACCTACTGTTTACTAAACTATTACACTGATCGCGAGCAATGTACTCTTATCCGTTGAGGAGTTCCAGTATCTATCTTCGAAGATCTTCACCAAATTTATATGGGACCACATCGACAGTATACCCTTTCAAACAAAAAAAGAATTTTCAAAATCGGTCTAGGCGTCTTCGAGTAATCGAGTAACATACATTTAAAAAAAAGATTCCGACGAATTGAGAACCTCCTCTTTTTTTGAAGTCGGTTAAAAAGCTGAAAGTTTCTCTGCGTATCGTCCCCAACACTGGGAGGAACGATCAGCGACTATGAAGTTTAGATCATCTTGGCTTTGGCAGATAACAGGTAACAAAGGTGTATAAAATCTTTCGTCAAAGTATATAGTGTAATTTTTTTAAATAAAGATTATTCCGTGTATTTGTATGTGTTGTATTGTGTGATTATTAGTGTATGTTTTATATTTTCTTCGGGGTAATATTAGAAATCATGTCAAGTATAAGTGACGGAATACGTCATTAAACTTCATAGTTGCTGATCGTTCCTCCCAGTGTTGGGGACGATTCGCAATGAAACTTTCAGCTTTTATAAAATAGCGAAGGTCTGGCCCTCACGGGCTCTTAGTCCATAAGAGGATTACCGAGCAGATGTAGAAAAAATGCTATTCTTGCAGTAAACCCTCGTCATACTTCTCGCACGTGCGGCTAAAGCACCCTTCAGACTGCGTGTGTCCGCTGTGCGGCTTCAGTTTCGTCAGTACCAAGGGCGTCGGATTACACATCAGGTTGAGACATCCGTTCGAAGATAAACACGTTAGTATACAGACTAACACGCGACGTCACGCGTCCGTGCTTATAGAATAGAATAGAAATATTTTTAATTTTAATTTTTGACAAGTAATTTTGAATCTTTCTAATGTACCCTACCACTGGTTCGGAATGCCTTTTTTACCGAGAAGAACCAGCAAGAAACTCGGCGGTTGTATTACTTGAATAAGTGAGGGTAGGAATGTATTTGCAGAACTTATCTGGTCCGTCGTGTGAGAAGTGCAACATCCGCTTCGCATCTGAGACTGCGTATCAGCAGCATATGGCGGTGTCGCCCAAACACGCAATTAGTGGGTGAGTTTACAGAACTTGTCTGGTCCGTCGTGCGAGGAGTGCAACATCCGCTTCGCATCTGAGACTGCGTATCAGCAGCATATGGCGGTGTCGCCCAAACACGCTATTAGTGGGTGAGTTTATAGAACTTGTCTGGTCCGTCGTGCGAGGAGTGCAACATCCGCTTCGCATCTGAGACTGCGTATCAGCAGCATATGGCGGTGTCGCCCAAACACGCAATTAGTGGGTGAGTTTACAGAACTTGTCTGGTCCGTCGTGCGAGGAGTGCAACATCCGCTTTGCATCTGAGACTGCGTATCAGCAGCATATGGCGGTGTCGCCCAAACACGCAATTAGTGGGTGAGTTTACAGAACTTGTCTGGTCCGTCGTGCGAGGAGTGCAACATCCGCTTCGCATCTGAGACTGCGTACCAGCACCATATGGCGGTGTCGCCCGAACACGCTATTAGTGGGTGAGTTTACAGAACTTGTCTGGTCCGTCGTGCTAGGAGTGCAAGGAGTGAGGTGCCGGCCTGGTAACTGTACGCTCCAAGCTGCTTCGCCTCTTGTGCCAATGGTGCGTGAATTCCCGTAGCTTGAAGTAACTCTCCGCTAGTGAGATGAGATGAGAGAGAACTGTATATCTGTCATGAATAGTCATAGGTAGGGACCTATTACGATTCATGAGAGATTAAAGTTGAAATTTACTTAGAGTGTGTATTTCTACATTCGGTAAGCAAATAATAATAATATCAAAATGGCTGCCATGCAAATTAAAAAAACCGGCCAAGTGCGACTCGCGCACTGAGGGTTCCGTACTACAATCATATTTCATCGACATTTTGCACGATAAAATGACGAAAATCGTGCAAAATGACGAAAACATACGACTGTAGTACGGAACCTTCGGTGCGCGAGTGGGACTCGCATTTGGCCGTGTATGATAAGTAATTTCCAGCAGTAAGCTGAAGCGCAACCAGGCTCGGAACTCGGTCCACAAGTCAAAAGCCACGAGCTATACACGTCGCGTGCAGCGCCCCACTGTTGCTGCCAACGTGCTGTGCGAGCTGTGTGGCAGGAAATTCCATGTGAGAATTCTACATGCTGTATTTATTTATTTATTTATTTATTTACCAGGCGACCCGGCGATCTTCGTACCGCCTAACAGTCGATTTTTTTTTTTTTTTAATTCTAATTATTCTGCTATTCGAGACACCGGGTCATCCTTCCCGGAACCCCTCCACTAACACTTAAACTTTATGGTATGGTATTGAAGTTCAAATTGACTTTTAAGTATTATTACGAATCTTTTGTATGGGAATATAGGAAAGTGTTGTTTTTAGACTTTCAGGCAATTTTTTAAATTTTTCTCTCCGTAAGAACCATCCTCGTAGTACTTCAAGGAATATTATAAAAAAAGAATTAGCGAAATCGGTTCAGCTGTTCTCGAGATTTGCGATCAGCAACACATTCAGCGATTCATCTATACTTCTATAGTATACTATCTATACTCTATACTAATATTATAAAGAGGTAATGTCGTTAAGTTTGTTTTTAGGAGGTAATCTTTGGAACTACTGAACCGATTTTAAAAATTCTTTCACCAGTAGAAAGCATCATTATTCCTGAGTGACATAGGCTATATTTTATTTTCAAAAAAAATTAGAGATCCCTTTGAAAATTGCAATAAAGTGAAAAAAGTCGTCTCATCTGTGAGCTTTCGTGGCCTGCACTGCCTAAATAGGTAAAGTTATACGAAAACAATGTTGGGTGGAATTGTTCCTCTTAAACAGCTCTAAAAAAAGTCCGCGATAGCATATATCTATCTCTTACGGTAGGCTCACAATAACCATTTTTATGGTTTTGAAATGTGGTCTAAAACAATTACTTTCGGAGGTGTTTTCACTATCATAGTATTAATCCTTATCAAAATAAAATAGTTCGTCATCTCTAGTGTTTAATTTAGACCAAAATTGCCCTTTGTTTCATTTCATTTAGATTAATATCTTAGGAGATATCACGAAATTAAAATAATGGCGACGGCCGCGGCAGTCCGGCAGGGACAGGAGTGCAAAAGGCGGGTAGAGAGGCGCGAGGGGCGCAATGCATTTAGGTTTTTAAAAATCCCGTAGAAACTCTTTGATTTTCCGGGATAAAAAAGTAGCCTATGTCACTCTCCAGGCCTTAAACTATACCCATCAAAAACTCACGTCAATCCGGTGCTCCGTTGTCGCGTGTTAAAAAACACTACTTTTGTGTGAACAGGCGGCCGCTAAACTCCGAGATCACATGCATGTACACACGGGCCAGAAGATGTACAAGTGTGACATATGTCCCAAGCGGTTCGCCTCCAAGTTTCTCTCCAAAGCCCATATGTTGACCTGTCACGGCGACAACCCACTTCGATTCCCGTGCGGGGTGTGCCACAAGGAGTTCAAGTACGATTCCAACCGACGCCGACACATGCTGGTGAGTGGTCGTTCTAACATTTCATTCCATACTGACACCGATTCCGTTGTTTTTCTCTAAACTAAATTTAGAGTATCTGCATCCCTTTCTTTTTAACAATGCTAAAAAGGGAGAGAACATGAACATTCTAACTCTAAATTTTAGTGCACGCAACAAATTTAAACAGTAGGCTCGCGACTGTGCGCTAAAATCAAGGGTTTTACCATCTAAAAATTAAATTTAAAACTGACAAACTGCGTCCGTCCTTTTCATATTACATTAGTAAGAAGAGGATGCGAATACTCTAAAATTAGGTTGTGCTCAAAATCAGTACCACTAATATTATAAACTAGCATAAGTAACCCCCTTTACACCAGGCGAGAAAAAAATCTAAAAATGTCTAAACAAGATAGCAAGATTAGCAATATACAATCGAAAATGTTTAATTTCATTTTGTAAAATTACACTTGTCTGCCCGTCGTGTCTGTCAAGAAACCTATACAGTACCTCCCGTTGACCTAGAATCATGAAATTTTGTAGGTAGGTAAGTCTTATAGCACAAATAAAACTGAATTTGTGGTTATATCACAAAAAAAAATTAAAACGTTCATGAACAAATAATAATTAGTATTTTCAATTTTTAAACTAAGATAACTATATCAAGTGGGGTATCATATGAAAGGTCTTCACCTGTACATTCTACAACAGATTTTTATTTATTTTTATGCATCATAGTTTTTGATTTATCGTGCAAAATGTCGAAAAAATATGACTGTAGTACGGAACGGTGTTCGAGTCTAACACGTACTTAGCTAGCCACTCGGAGTTAATGCCGCGTTGTAGGTGGGGTATTGACCCGAGTTTTGCACACTACACATTACAGCTTTGAAAAATACTAGATCAGACTACAAAAAAAGGCAAATGATATTAGTATTGTATTGTGTTTAGGTAGTACAACAATAACGCTAAGTTTTTGCTAGCGTTCTGGTTACACCCTGTAGTTGTCATTTCTTTTACAGTCGCATCAAGACACGCGTCCACTCTACAAGTGCGACATATGCGACAAAACGTTCACGACACTCTCCGGCCGCGACCAGCATGTGTCGCACGTGCATTTCAGCTTGCCGCGGCCCAAGCGCAACCGCCGCGACAGGCAACCCAACACACGAAGACACAGTGCCGCAACTAGTGACTCGCAAGACTTAAACACCGAAGAAACCAATGCAAATAATTCCGACTAATATTATAAAGGCGAAAGTTTGTATGTGTGTGTGTGTGTATGTTTGTTACTCCTTCACGTAAAAACTACTGGACGGATTTGGCTGAAATTATCCCGAAAAATCAAAGAATTAATAGTATGTCAGTAAAAACACCCTCGAAAGTAAGGCTTTGTTTCAGATCACATTTGAAAATTATAAAATCGAGTATTGTGAGCCAACCTTCAAAGATACATGTATGCTATCGCGGACTTTTTTATAGAACTTTTTAAGAGAAACAATTTGACCATACATTATTTTAGTGTAACTTTGACCATTTAGGCAGCGCACGCCTCGGAAACTCTCAAATGAAAGAATTTTTTCCGACCTAATTCACATTATTTCAATTTCCCTAGGGATCTCTAATTTTATGAGAATTAAACTATATCTATAAACCTTTCTCTTGAATTACTCTATCTATTGGTGAAAACCGCATTAAAATCCGTTGCGTAGTTTAAAAGATCTACGCGTTCATACATACATACATACATACAGACGCGGGAAGCGACTTTATAGTATGTAGAGATAAAATAAATGTCAATTAACTAGTAAAAATAACTAGTAGGTGATTCACAACATATGCATGTGTGTGTGTGTAAGTGTGAGTGTGTGTGAGTGTGTGTTTGTGTGTGGGAAAGAGAGAGAATGCGTGTGAGAGTATGCGTGAGTGCGTGCTTGTGGGTTATGATATATGTGAATTTATGTACTATTATAGATATTAGTATAATTATTATTAGTTACATATTATTATTTTTCCGATGCAGTTTAATTATTTCCTTTTTTAATAAATGTACATGTATATAATACAGCAATTAATTTCCACAAAATAAATAAACTTAAATCTAAATTAAAAGTACCTAAAAATATAAAATACAACATACAAACTTAAATAAACATTGGGGCCGATTCTCTTGTACACAATCTCTAAACCAAACTAAATTAACAGGTCTAAATCTAGTGCTATCCTTTTCCGCAAGCAACATTATGAAAAGGATAGCAATAGATTTAGACGTGCTATTTTAGATTAGTTTAGAGAGTGTGTACAACGGAATTAGCCACATTACAAACTTAAAATTAAACGTCGTCAAAAAGTCCGCCCCTGGTTGCCCCGGGGCCAAAGGTGCCGACCTTTGGAGCAGGTAGGCCCCAGAGCGCGGATCGCAACTTCTTTCCCTTAGACGACGGCCGATGTCACGCACGAAACCCTTCGCTTCCTCACCCCAGCAACCCAACGTTTCCACCGCCAGTGGAACAAAGATGTATTTCCTCTGAAGAGGGGCGTATTTAGCCCGTTTCTTCGCGGCAGCGGACTCTGCAGCGGCGCAGGCCTCCCGCGACGTCCGGTCCAGATGGCTTGGCGCGAGAGTGCTAGTGCACGTCGCGTCCCACAGCACACATTTGCCGTTTTGCCATGGGACGAGCGTCAAGCCATCTGGACGCTTGCCGTCTGTGCGGCTCAGCCCTGGTGGCTCGAGAACACTTCTATCTAGAGAATTTATAGAGCGCACTTTGACTTTGCTCAGACTTAAGATTGTGTTAAAACGAGGCATTCGGAACCAGTGGTAGATGCATCCGACTATTCGTAAGTGCTTGTAAAAGTTTATACGAATAAAAAAGATTTTTATTTTTATTTTTTATTTTTATTTATGTTTAGCTCTGTCTTAAGTCTAAGCAAAGTCAGAGTGCGCTCTATATAGCTGACCCTGAGTGTGATGAACTTACTTTAACGCCACCTGAAATTAAAGAGGCGGCAAGAGCCGTAATTGAAAACTTGTTCGAAATAATAAAAAGTTCTGCCTAGGTACTACTACTTAGTCTTCATTTCGGCGCATTATTTGAGAAAAGTATTATACATACAAGCCTTGGCCACAAATAGACAGTAGTGATGGACTTACGAATGTGTCCATCCCACATTTACGCGTTCGTCCATCAATGCCTCTTTTGCTGGCTGCTGCAGTAATGTAGTGCCACGAAAACGCGCCCCACTATTTTGCGTGCGAGGAAACCATGGGTGCGGGGAGTGATCTTTAGTTTAGTTTAGTTTAATATTCTTTAATTGTACACCAAAAAGAAAAGAAACATGTAAAAGAAGAACATACAATTAGCGGCCTTATCGCTGTGAAGCGATATCTACCAGCCAACTAGGTTGAAGATGATTTAAGGCTAGTGAAACTGGGTTTAAGGTGTACGTAAGTTGTTAGGGAACATAAAGATAATAATTATAATATAAGTAATATGTATATTAATAGGCACAGAAATGCCTAAATAATAATATATAGATAAAGATATACATCTTTGCCTAATTATTTTTTTTGCGAGTGCCCAAAGAGAATATAATCACTACGTTTTACGAGTGCCTACATCGCTGATCGGTGCGTTATGACCACCGACCAGATATGACTCACAATCTAACAGTAGGTACATCCGTACATAGCACATTTGCAATGTGACCAATTGGGACAAATTGTGGGGCGCGTCATCATGGATTGAACTATCTATATAACTCTATCCAAGGAAAGAAGCCTAGTATAGCACTCTCTCTGTTACGTCACCCCGTACAAATGGCAGAGAGTAGAGACAAAATCTCAGTCGGTGCTAACCATTTTGTTTTACCAACCAATCACAGACATGTTTTCAAAAAATATTCGAAATTCAATTCGAAAATGTTTTCAAAAGAGCATTCGAAAGTCAATCCGAAAATGTTTCCAAAAGAGCATTCGAAATTCAATTCGAATATGTTTTCAAAAGAGCATTCGAAATTCAATTCGAAAATGTTTTCAAAAAACATTTGAAATTTTATTTAAAAACATAGGTAGTTTCGTTTGTGATTGGTTGGTGTTTGGTGTCTATCCACTACAAAGTAAAAAAATTGTTTTTATTTCTATACCTACGTACCTACAGAAAATAATGTACATCGATTGAGATAGCGGTTTTGTAGAGCATTGTCTCTATCGTTGAGACCGACAAAACATCACATAGTATGAGTGACAGAGATAACGCTCTACAAACCCGAAATCTCAATGTCGATGTTCATTATTTTCTGCCGCGTACTGCACCTATTTTGAAGTCGAGTGAGCATAAAAAGTACACATTTTCACTTTGTAGTGGCTTTGTAAGTCTGTTTTTCAAAATAATATTTACAAAAGTACAAAACAATCATTCTAATGGTGAATCTAAATTCAATAATTCCATCTTAACTTTATACAAATAGACGTTCCAACTTCTGACCAACAAGTCCGATGTGTTCGGGCGGTCGTTCCATAGACTATATATATTTATATATATATATATATGCTTCTCAAAATTAAGTACTCACAGACCAGTAATCCGTAGATATAAATCAAATTGTCTTTGTTCATTGTTATGTTTGTTTTGGATCACTGGATAGACTTTCTCTTCTTGTGATTTCCAGTGATTAGTGATTTTGTAAAAGTATCTTACCATTATCTTACACACAAGCTATTGATTTGTGGTCACGATGATTTAATATTACACATAACCTCAAATATCCTGAAAATCGAATTTGATTAAAACTTGAAATAAAATGAAGTGTTGCGTGCCTTCCTGTGGGATCACAGGCGATAATTACCCGCCTACTGTCGTCAATAATAGAGAGCAGGTTACTTTTCATGAGTAAGTATTACCACGGACTCTACAGAGTAAGGATAGTATGCTATTACCTACCAGAGGTTCGACGAAGCCTAGAGCTACAGCAACCGCGCGTAAAGGGTGCAACCCAGGACGGTTCCAGTAATATGGCAGAATCATGGTAGATTCGTTGTGGTCGTATTTCACCACAAGATCAAAGAGGTCAGAGTACTGTATCTTTCCTTAAACTGTAGTGTTACATTTGTTTTGAATATAAGTATTAAAATTGGGACATGGGGTCCCTTCTGGACAAGGGTTGCAGCAGACAGAGTCTAATGGCGAAAGTTGGAGGAGGCCTATGCCACTAGGCACACTGAATTAAGAGACATTATTTAGAAACAAAAATTCCAAAGTTTATATTCTACCTATAAATATAGCTACTTAGTTTTATTGTACTAATTATCTATATTTAAGGTTACTGTATTTGTTAGGTTAAGTTCAGAAATAAAAGGCTATTTTATTTCTTTTTTATTAAAATTGTTTGATGATATCATGAGGAAATCTGCGTACTTACAAGTTCTCTATAATATTCTCAATAGTGTGAGAAATGGTAGGTGAAACTTTAATTTCCCAGGATGCAAAATAGCCTATGTCCATTCCGGGATGGACCAAATTTCATCTCATTCTCTGTACCAAATTTCATAAAGATTGATTAAACAGAGAGGATTTTAAGATTTCGCGGGAACTCTTTAATTTTCTTTGTTAAACAGTCGTTCATGTCCATCCCTGGGATGCAAGCTATCTCTGTACCAAATATTGTCAAAATTGGTTCGATGGATGGGCCATGAAAAGTTAGTAGACATGGCATTTTGGCATTTATAATACAGTAGAAACTCGATTATCCGGCCCTCGGTTATACGGTTTCACGATTATCCGGACTACCAACCGAAAATTGATCGGCAGAGTGCGAGGTAGACTCGCGCACCGAGGGTCCCATACACAGGTATTTTTTCCACCATTTTGTACGATAAATCCAAAACTATTATGCATAAAAATAAATCAAAATCTGTTTTAGAATGTACAGGCAAATCCCTTTCCTATGATATTCCACTTGGTATAGTTAGTTTACTTTGAAAATTGAAAATACTATTATAGTGAACTACATAATTAGCACAAAACCCGCTTTTCTTCATACATTCGATTATCCGGATTTTCGATTATCCGAATCCCTAACGACAACAATTAGTCCGGTTAATCGAGTTTCCACTGTTTTATTATTTTATTATTGTAAACTGATTTATACTTTTTTTTTTTGTGATTTTACTTTTGTAATGACATTCAAAAAGTGTACTCCGTGTGTACTTACTTTGAATAAAATATTTGATTTTGATGATTTTGTTTTTTTTAAAATATGGATTACATATTACAGGTTTCCTACTATACTGTGGCTCAGGAAGGCCTGGCTGTTAGCGATTGGTATACAGGAATGCTTCTTGCCACAAGGGGCTGTGGTTTGCTCGCGACATTTCGAGAAAAATGATTTCAGTAACGCTCCGAGTATCATTGTGAGGCTCAGGAAGAACTCTGTCCCGTCAGTATTCAAAGAACCAAACTGTGAAACGTCCACTATTGAGGTAAGTAATTTTTTGCAGCAAAATAGTACATTACCGTAGTTACCGTGTCGTAACGCCGACCACCCACAGAGCCAGCAGTTCTGAAGACAATGGACATGCTTACGCTGCAATTTGAACCGCATTGAAACAATAGGAAAGGAGGCCAGTCGAAGTTGTCCGCGCTATCCTTTCATATCAATGTTAGGATTATATTTTACGTAATTTTGAATTTTTATATTTTACTAGCTGATCTGTAAGAACCATCCTCGTACTTCAAGGAATATTATAAAGAAAGAATGAGCGAAATCGGTTCAGCTGTTCTCGAGATTTGCGATGACCAACACATTTAGTGATTCATTTTTATATTATAGATTATTTTTATTATTGTGAAGTTAAAATTAAATTTTTAAAGTCTAACCCGTCGCCATTTTAGACGAGGGGTAGGTACGACAATAGTGCAACGGGTGGGGTTTGAACTGCCTACCTTTCGGATTACAGTCCGCGCCTTAACCGTTGAGCTATTGAGGCTCTACAATGAAGCAATTTACAGCTGAGTAATATCGGAAGGACGAGGAGCTAAGCATTTCCAAAGTCATTTGAAAAAATCAAACCATCCTTAAAAAAATCCATACTAATATTATAAATGCGAAAGTGTCTCTGTCTGTCTAGCTAGCTTTTCACAGCTCAACCGTTTAACCGATTTTGACGAAATTTGGTACAGAGATAGCTTGCATCCCGGGGAAGGACATAGGCTACTTTTTATGCCGGAAAATCTAAGAGTTCCCACAGGATTTTTAAAAACTAAATCCTCGCGGACGAAGTTGTGGGCATCATCTATTAATTTTTAGGGTTCCGTACCTCAAAAAGAGAAAAAAAACCTTTATAGGATCACTTCGTTCCCTGTCTGTCGTGTCTGTCAAGAAACCTACAGGGTCAGTTTTCAAAAGTGTTCATGAGAACAAATAGTATTTTCAACTTTAAAATAAGATTACTATACTAAATGGGATATTATATGAAAGGGCCTGTACATTCTTAAACAGATTTTTATTTATTTTAATGCATAATAGTTATTGATTTGTCGTTTAGAATGTCGAAAAAATACGACTGTAGTACAGAACCCTCAGTGCGCGAGTCTGACTCGCACTTGGCCGGTTTTCATAACTTTATCTTGTTTTGCAGTTCTGCCTGATATGCCTAGACACCAGTGCCAGCAAACTGTTTCTGTTGAACCAGAACAGTAATTTAGCGCGAGCTTACTCTAACATAACAGGACATGATGTAAGTTGTTGATGTGTTAAACATGATAATAAAGTAATCAAATTCATAATCCACACTAATAGTATAAATGCGAAAGTGTGTCTAACTGTCTGTCTGCTAGCTTTTCACGGCCCAGCTGTTCAACCGATTTTGGTGAAATTTGGCACAGAGTTAGCTTATATCCCGGGCAAGCACATATGCTACTTTTTATCCCAGAAAATTAAAGAGTTCCCACGGGATGGAAAGTGATGATGTGGCCTATGAGACATGTTTACCTAGAAGATGCCTATTCACTCTTGTTTTAAAGATACCCGGGTCGGTCGATACAAGCAAGCAGGGAAATATTTCTGCATAAGCAGTAATATCTCTTCATTGTATCTTTGCAATCAATTAAGTTAAAATTTAGATTGCAATTTAGGCTACAATGGGGCTGGTATGCCTGTGTCGGACAAAATTTCCATAGAAAATGAAAAAAAAATTATGGTGCTCTATAGATTTTTTAGGAAATCACGCACATTGTGAATTTAAAGTGATTTATAAGTATAACTGTATTCTTGCTTCAGGTAAGCGTTATTCGTGATCATATCAACACTGAGCCAAAGTTGTGTCTAGAGTGTGCTCAAAGGTTGACCAACTGTGTGACATTCAAAGATAAGACGTTGAGAGCACACTCTATATTGATACAGTTGCTGCAAAAGGATAAAATTGTGAGTATTTGCCTCACCACAGATATTTAACTTTGATATTTTTAAATATTTAGTGGACAACTATTAGAAATTGGCAGTTTCATTTGAATTCAAACCCTTACGGCGCTTGTGCACTGCACTTCCGTCATCCGAGTACTATCCGTCATCCGTGAGAATACCAGCGATTATCTACGACATAATATGTCATAAGCTCCCATCCATACTTTCCATACTAATATTATATATGCGAAAGTGTGTCTGTGTCTGCTAGCTTTTCACGGCCCAACATTGTAACCGATTTTTATGAAATTTGGTATTGAGTTAGCTTACATTCCGGGGAAGGACATAGGCTACTTTTTATCGGGGAAAATAAAAGAGTTCCCACGGGGTTTCAAAAACCTAAATCCATGCGTACGAAGTCGTGGACATCAGCTAGTACAAAAAAGGAACGTATTTTCACGGACTCGGATTGGATGAGTGCTACTATTATTTATTATATTTTGAAACGAAATCCTTCTCAAATATTTTATTTTAATTTTTTTGTGATTAAAATCTTTTGCTACAATTAAACGAGTTTATTATTAGTGAAACCTACAATGTATTTTTCTCTATTTTTTCTGTAAAATGTACAAACATGAGATCATTTTTGTTTTAATTTTTTCAGATAACATCGCAAAGTTTAAATTCAGTTGACAGATTGGAAAACCTTCTCATATCTAATTTAGGTAAACTCGCTTACGAACCTGACCACTGTGACCTCTATGTGATCGAAGAAGACAATAATACAGAAATAGAAAACATAGTATATTACCCAGAAGTAAATATTGAAAACCTAAAAAGTAAAGATGAAACTATGTCTAACTGTAGTGAAACAGATTGTGAAGTAAAGGAATTAGATAATATTCATAATGAAATTCAAGCAATTAATAGTAATATTAATAAAGATCACAAGTTAAATAATAGTGATAACAAAAATATCATTACAAAAAATTCAAGTCAAGCTAGAAATAATGACAAAAAATATAAGTATGATGTGATCATTAATCCTGTAACAAGCAATAATTGTAAAGTTGAAAATGATAAGGCCGATGTATTTATAATTAGTGACGGTGATGATGAAATGAAATGTCTAGATAGTGATATCGATGATGGTATTAAACATGATATGGGTGATGATATTGATGATATTAACGATGATATTGACATAGATGAAGATTATGATAATGACGAACATGCAAATGACAGCCACAGCAGTGATAGATTAACTAACAAAATAAAAGTTTGTAATAATTTCGAAAATAGAGTTAGCCTAAACAATCTCATATTTGTAAAATACACTAAACCTATCACACATGATGATTTAGATCATGGTACTGATGAACTGTTAAATGGAAACTATAGCTATGATAAATTATCAAAAAAATTGAAAATTGACAATAACTCAGAGAATAGAGTTAGTCTAGATAATGTCATATTTGTTAAAGACACAAGACCCATTATTCAACACAAAGATTTTATATCTAGAAAAAATAACACAAATCAAAATCTCAATAGGGTATATGGAACCAATAATCATAATGGAGATAAAATTATGTTAGAAGAGATAAATGATGATAGTTGTGAATATAAAAATGGATCCAATGTTAAAAACTGTGGAAAGTCGAATAAGAAAAGACTTCCTCGGGTTCGCGCACCACGAAAACGTCGTTTGCGTCGTAAAAGAGATAAAAAACCTCCAACATATGTTCCAAGACCCAAAACGCGAGATTGTAAAGAAAAGGACTTAAAATCGTTCACAAGGACTTGGTTAACTTATGAAGAACAGATAGCTGATATACAAAAAAGGAAAAACTCTGTGCACTATAAAAGGTCTGCATACAAATGTGAAATTTGCTTTAAAGGAAGCTGGCAACTCTCTACTTACAATCGACATATGGATAAACATACTGATGTAAGTTATACTTAACTAGCTGTCGCAGGGACTTATTGGTAGAACAAGACCTACAATGATGCTCAAAAAGCATCTCTACCTATATTATATATACCAAAGTGTGTTGGTTTGTCCTTCAATCTCGCTGCAACAAAGTAACGAATTGAAGTAATTCTGGTAGTAATTACTTAAAGGTTTGCAGATACAATTCAGAACACTCACCCATCTCAGAGCTTGAATTTTGGTCAATTTGAGACTACATCACGAGTCGTGTTTTGATGCGCTTAGCGTTTTCTGTGATTTATCCAAGCCTTTTAAATGTGTTGATCATGAAACATTCGTCAGGAACTTGTACTATTATGTAGTACTAGGGTACTTCCTACTAGGTCAACACCTAGAATCATGAAATTTGGCAGGTAGTTAGATCTTATAGCTGCTTTAGGGGAAAAATCTGAAAACCGTGAATTTGTGGTTACATCACACAAAAAAAATTATATTGTGGTCATGAACTAGTAATTAGTATTTTACTTATTGTTAGGGAAATATTTAATATTCTGGTGTATAATTTTTTATTTTATTTTATTGGAGTATGTATGTCAATGTGTTTGCGATGGTCCCTAATTCTATATGATCCCATAATTTATTTATATGGAACAAGTTTTTTTTTAGAAATATGGTAAATTTGAGTGTGCAATATGCGGGATCCACTACAACACTCGTAATCGACTCCATTTACATATAATATCGACCCATAGCGAGAGGTACAGCTGCAAATTGTGCAAGTTTACCGTCAATACCAGGTAAGTAAAGGTGTCTGATGCCTACAGCACGAGTTTACAACTTATCATTGGCATCAGAGGTTCAACCTAATAGAGGCTCTAACGTTATCGAAACAATAAATGATTTAAAAATCTTGAAATTTGAGTGTGCAATATGCGGGGTTCACTCTTCACACCACGACTCGTGTAGTGATGCGCTTGGCGTTTTCTCGCGTTTGATTTATCCAAGCCTTTTGACTGTGTAGACTGTTGATCATGAAACATTGGTCAAGAAATTGCACCGTTACGTAATAAGGTTGTAGCATCCGAGTTGATGGGTTCTTATTTAAATTAGAAAAGGTAGATCCGGATCAGCTGTGAAAATTGGGGTTCCACAAGGTTCCATTTCAGGACCTTTTCTGTTCCTCATTTACATTAATGACCTTGAGTAGTAGAAGTAGATTTTGATTGTAATAGTTTGAATTTTAAAACGTGAGCCATTTTGGACTGTTAGTGGGATGCGGTTGCGTGAACGTTTAATAATACTGTAAAGAGGTAAAGTTTGAGTGTAGGGGGTAACCTCCGGAACTAATAATCCGATTCTAAAAATTCTTTCAATGATAGATACGAGCTACATTATCCTCAAGTGATAACGATACGCTATAAATTATTATCAACAACAGGTAGTGAAGAGATAAATAAATCGATAACTGTTGTATAGAAGCAGACGTCACTTTGCGGAAATCCATGATATACAAACCAAAAGCCTAATTTGCTATAATCCGCTGATTGATAATTAACTTAGTTATAAAATTAGACCAAAAAATATGAAACTATCAGCTTGAATATAAAAAACTAATGCCATGTGTTTTGGCTCCTTGTTGCAATAAACACGTCAAATTGAAATGGCTGTTGCAGGTATGTGGCGCAATGCCACGCGAACTGGCACAGCGGCAAATCATTCCAATGCTCACACTGCGGGATGTTATTCAGGTATAGTTGCTTTTTCCTTTTGGCATGAACACATCTTATAGGGTATTTTACCCTTTCACTTTGTCTGTCTGTCCGTCCATCGTATCTGTCAAGATAACCTACCCCGTTGACCTCAAATCATGAAATTTGGCAGATAGGTAGGTCTTCTAGCACAAGTAAAGGAAAAAATTTGAAAACCGTGAATTTGCGGTTACATCACAAAAAAAAATTTTTCACAAAAATAATAATTTACTTAATCACATAGATGGCGCAGTCCGTCATTAACTTACATTGTTCTACATTAAAGAGTTAGGTATAGTCCGATTCGCACTTATAATGCCATAAAGTATTTTTTGAAGTGTCTTTTTTTGATCCTGAGGTAATAATAAACTATCAAAAATTCATAACAATTTTATTCGATCGATAAGAGCAATAAAAATGCATTTCAATTTTGTATTTCGATTTTCCCCGATTCATGAACTGTCATGACGTCACACGGATTGGTAGACAATGGCAATGTAATGTGAAATGCATTACAACTACAATCCATGTGACGTTATATTCGGGATTCGTCTGTGTGTTTCGAATATTTGTAGAACAGATAAAAAGTGAAATCTTTTTATAAAACTCATTATATAATTTTATAAACTGAAATTAACATTTTTCGATTGTGCACTGCTGATATTATTTTATTTATACATTTTTAGTTTTTTCTCGCTTGGTGGAAAATACCGTATTAAAGTTTTGACATGGTGTAATTGGAGAATTCATGAGCAAATGTATGAAAAACGCTATTCTTGCAGTAAACGCTCGTCATACCTCACGCACGTGCGGCTCAAGCACCCTTCAGACTGCGTGTGTCCGTTGTGCGGGTTCAGCTTCGTCAGTACCAAGGGCGTCAGATTCCACATCAGTTTGAGACATCGTTTCGAAGATATACACGTTAGTATACAGACTAACGCAACGTAGCGCGTCCGTGCTTATAGAATAGAATAGAATTTCATTCAAATTTTTCACAAGTAATTTTGAACCTGCAAATATATTCTACCTCTGGTTCGGAATGCCTTTTCTAACGAGAAGAACCAGCAAGAAACTCGGCGGTTGTATTACTTGATTAAATGAGTGTAGGAATGTATTTACAGAACTTGTCTGGTCCATCGTGCGAGGAGTGCAACATCCGCTTCGCGTCTGAGACTGCGTACCAGCAGCATATGGAGGTGTCGCCCAAACACGCTGTTAGTGGGTGAGTTTACAGAACTTGTCTGGTCCGTCGTGCGAGGAGTGCAACATCCGCTTCGCGTCTGAGACTGCGTACCAGCAGCATATGGAGGTGTCGCCCAAACACGCTGTTAGTGGGTGAGTTTACAGAACTTGTCTGGTCCGTCGTGCGAGGAGTGCAACATCCGCTTCGCGTCTGAGACTGCGTACCAGCAGCATATGGAGGTGTCGCCCAAACACGCTGTTAGTGGGTGAGTTTACAGAACTTGTCTGGTCCGTCGTGCGAGGAGTGCAACATCCGCTTCGCGTCTGAGACTGCGTACCAGCAGCATATGGAGGTGTCGCCCAAACACGCTGTTAGTGGGTGAGTTTACAGAACTTGTCTGGTCCGTCGTGCGAGGAGTGCAACATCCGCTTCGCGTCTGAGACTGCGTACCAGCAGCATATGGAGGTGTCGCCCAAACACGCTGTTAGTGGGTGAGTTTACAGAACTTGTCTGGTCCGTCGTGCGAGGAGTGCAACATCCGCTTCGCATCTGAGACTGCGTACCAGCAGCATATGGAGGTGTCGCCCAAACACGCTGTTAGTGGGTGAGTTTACAGAACTTGTCTGGTCCGTCGTGCGAGGAGTGCAACATCCGCTTCGGTACCTGTACGCTCCGAGCTGCTTCGCCTCTTGTGCCAATGGTGCGCAAATTCCCGTAGCCGGTTGTAGTTCTCCGTCGGTGAGATGAGTTCCGTGTAAAAAACTGTATCTCACGAACTATATCTATAGGAAGTTAAAATTTATATACAGGTGGACCGTACCAAAGGGAGATCTCCTACCGAGCGCTTGGTTGTGCTCGGTAGCGCCAGCTGGGCCGACGGTTGTATCTTGAAACTTCTTTATATAGTCCAGCTGCGCGATAGCAGGAGAATGACAGCTACAATGTCACGATCGCAATCATCTCTGATTGGTTAACGTTCACTCACTATTGGCTACAATGCTTTGTTGCAACAAGAATCGCACAAATTCAGCCAATCAGAACAATAGAGATTGTAATAATGATTGATGCCGGTTTTAGACAATCGCCCTACAGATTGCAGAAAACTCCGTTAGTGCGAGGACTGTCGGCGGTACAATTGTTCGGAACTACGCCATGACATGTTATCGATTGAATAGCGCCATCTAGTTGCAATTGTGGCAACCGCCACACAGGGTTACTTGTAAAAAGCGCACCACCGTCTACAGGAAATTTCTATGCATCAAAGTAAATAACTTTTGTTCCTTATTTTCAGCAGTGAGCTCAAGCCCAACCAGGAGCCTCAGTTGCGGGACTCGATCTATTCGCTGTACGAATCGGCCCGCTACAAGCGCCGCATGACGCACTCCGCCGCCCTGTGCGAGCTGTGCGGCAAGAAATTCCATGTGAGAATCTGGTATCACTACCCATCCATACTGTCAGAGGCAATCTGAGCACGTTCCTAGGGGCGCGAGGTTACGAAGAGGCGCGCGCGGTCATGTTGAGTTCCATTACCTGGCCAACCTCTCTCTACTAAGTAAGACAGGCGCCTTGTGAGTTTATAGCAAGATGCTATGACGTGATGTTCTTCTTGTGTGTCTGTCTGTCTGCTAGCTTTTCACAGCCTATCCGTTCAACCAATTTTAACGAAATTTGGCTTGTATCACGGGGATGGCCATAGGCTACTTTTTATCCCAGAAAATCAAACATTTCCCACGGGATTTTTAAAAACCTAATTCCACGCGGGCGTATTCGCGGAAATTGTCTGGTTTTTTTTACTATAAATGCGAATGTGTGTATGTTTGTTGGTTTGTCCTTCAATCACGTCGCAGCGGAGAAACGTATCGACGTGATTTTTTGCATGGGTATAGTTAAAGACCTGGAGAGCGGCATAGGCTACTTTTTATCCCGGAAAATCAAAGAGTTCCCACGGGATTTGTAAAACCTAAATCCACGTGGATGAAGTCGTGGGCATCAGCTAATACTGTATTTAATAACCCACTAACGTATCCACGGAATGTTACAGGTCCGTCACGCGACGTCGCGTGACGTATTGATTAAGGCCTCGTTTACGGAGACGCGGGGCGCGTCGCGTGTGGCGTGGCGTCTCGCGGCGCGTTGTACGTTTTTTTACGGTGGGGCGGCACGTGAAGCGGCACTTAGCATCGCACGCGTTATCACAAACATATGTCAATATACGATGTTGTTCATAGAGATGCGAGGCGGGAAGATTTTCGGTGCCTGCCGCTGCATTCCTACCCGCACGCGGCGGGCGCGTCTGCGTTATGCGATTTCCAAATAAAGACTGGCAGACGGTTCCGCTGCGGGCATCGCTTCATCGAGAACGCCGCGTGGGACGCGTCGATGCCATCCGCAGGCTCGGCCGCAAAAAATGCTCCATCTCAAACAAACGCGTATAAAATTGCTTCTCCGTAAACGCACTCATACAACGCCATATGTTTAAATTGCGGGCCGGGCCGCGCCGCCCGTCGCAACGCGCGACGCCCCGCGTCTCCGTAAACGAGGCCTAATAGTCGCGACGTCGTGTGTTAATATATTTACGTGTGAACAGGCGGTCGCGCAACTCCAAGTTCACATGCATGTACACACGGGCGAGAAGATGTACAAGTGCGACATATGTCCCAAGCGGTTCGCGACAAAAACTTTCCGCAATTCCCATATGTTGAACTGTCACGGCGAAAACCCACTTCGATTCTCGTGCGAGGTGTGCCACAAGGAGTTCAAGTACGCTTCCAACCGACGCCGACACATGCTGGTGAGTGGTCGTTCTAAGATTTAATTCCATACTTCCATAATCTATATGTATAAAATTCAAAGTCCTGACTGACTGACTGACTTATATATCTGATTGACTATAATATGTGCGTTTTAAGTAATTAAATATCACTTGCTTTAACGGTGAAGGAAAATATCGTGAGGAAACCTGCATGCCTGAGAGTTCTCCATAATGTTCTCAAAGGTGTGTGAACTGTGAAGTCTACCAATCCGCACATGGCCAGCATGGTAGACTATGGTCAAAACTGTTCTCTCTGAGTGGAAACCCGTGCTCTGTAGTGAGCCGGCGATGGGTTGATCATGATGATGATATAGCATAACTTAAAAAATCGGCAAAGTGCGAGTCAGGCTCGCGTACTGAGGGTTCCGTACTACAATCGTATTTAATCGACATTTTGCACGATAAACCAAAAACTATTATGGCTAAAATAAATAATAATCTGTTTTATAATGTACCGGCAAAGCCCTTTCACATGATACCCCACTTGGTATAGTAATCTTACTTTGAAAGTAGAAAATAGCAATATTTGTTCATGAACACATTTTAATTTTTTTCTTGTGATGTAACCACAAATTCACGGTTTTCAGATTTTCCCCCTCATGTCAGCTATAAGACCTACCTACCTGCCAAATTTCATGATTCTATGTCAACGGGAAGTACCCTGTAGCCTGTAGGTTTCTTGACAGACAGACTGACAACAAAGTGATCCTATAAGGGTTCCGTTTTTCCTTTTGAGGTACGGAACCCTAAAAAGTAGTATGTAGTTGTCATTTCTTTTACAGTCGCATCAAGACACGCGTCCACTCTACAAGTGCGACATTTGCGACAAAACGCTAACGACCCTCGCCAGCCGCGACCAGCATGTGTCGCACGTGCATCTCAGCGTGCCGCGGCCCAAGCGCAACCGCCGCGACAGGAAACCCAACACACGAAGACACAGTGCCGACAGTAGTGAGTCTCGAGACTCGAACACAGCTGAAACTAGTGCCTCTAAATAGTCTTAGACTTAATCTATTCTAAATATATCAAACTATCTTATGCTCGCGACTTCGTCCGCGTGGACTACACGAATTTCAAACCCCTGTTTCACCCCCTTAGGGGTTGAATTTTCAAAAATCATTTTCTAGCGAATGCCTACGTAATAATAACTATCTGCATACCAAATTTCAGCCCGATCCGTCCAGTAGTTTGAGATGTGCGTTGATAGATCAGTCAGTCGGTCAGTCCTCTCCTAAATATATAAAAGGAAAAAGTGACTGACTGACTGATCTATCAACGCACAGCTCAAACTACTGGACGGATCGGGCCGAAATTTGGTATGTTGATAGCAATTATGACGAAGTCGCTGGCATAAGCTACTAAATAATAAAAGTCGTTCATCACCATTCGAAAGTACTTGTAAAAGTTTATTTGAATTTTTAAAAAAAAAAATTTTTTATTTTTATTAAATGAATGAAAATAATAATGTACTTTTATTGCATATCCACCACATACATCGGTATAAATCCTGCAAATTGCTAATACGCGTGGCCGCCATTTTAGTGACGTCAGCACTAGACTCAAGTTTCGAGCTGATGGTATATTTTTATTTCGGCTGACGTCATTTCGATGTTAATGAGACATGGTGCCAGCGCAATAGCAATTTGCGGGACTTATATGTGTCATAGAGCCTCAATAGATCAACGGGTAAAGGAATGGACTGAAAACCGAAAGGTCGACGGTTCAAACCCCACCCGTTGCACTATTGTCGTACCTACTCCTAGCACAAGCTTGACGCTTAGTTGGAGTGGAAAGGGATATATATTATAGTCGCCATGGCTAATATTCTTTAAAAAAAAATCTACCGCAATCGATCTCATTTTAACAGCTTTACAGGACGAAAAAACTAACAGTATGAGGCCGAAAGTAATGAACATCGACCTTTAGAAGGAGGTAGCAAATTTTTAGAGCACTGTCCCTGTCGTTGAGGCTGACAATATGTCATATAGGTATGAGTGACAGAGACAACGCTCTACAAAGCCGAAATGTCATTCTAAAAGCCGATGTAGATTACTTTCGGCTGCGTACTGTACTCTATCCAAGGAAAGAAACCTAGTACATCACTCCCTCTGTTACGTAACCCCGTACAAATGACGGAGACAAAAATCCTAAAAATCTCAGTCTGTGCTAACCATTTTGTTTTACCAACCAATCACAAACATGTTTTCAATAAACATTCGAAATTCAATTCGAAAATGTTTTCAAAAGAGCATTCGAAATTCAATTCGAAAATGTTTTCGAAGGAGCATTCGAAATTCAAATCGAAAATGTTTTCAAAAAACATTCGAAACTTAATTTAAAAACATAGTTTCGTTTGTGATTGGTTGGTTTGGTGCCTCAAAATGGTTAACGCCCATTGAGATGTTTGTCTCTGACATTTGTATGGGATTACGTAACAGATAGAACTTATATCCGTGGATAGAGTGCCTGCCTATTCAATTTTTAGGGTTCCGTACTTCAAAAGGCAAAAGGCGTCCGTCGTGTCTGTCAACAAAACCTAAGTATAGGGTAGGTCCCTACTTCCCGTTGACCTAGAATCATGAAAGGTGGGTAGGTCTTATAGCACACGTAAAGGAATACATTCGAAAACCCTGAATTTGTGGTTACATCACAAAAAAACTGTATTAATCTAAATATATAAAAGGAAAAGGTGACTGACTGACTCAAACTCAAACTACTGGACGGATCGGGCTGAAATTTTGAATGCAGATAAAACTGTTGTTTCCTTTATCAGTTCAGAATTCAAAATAAGTAGGCAATAAATATACCTAATGCAACTGTTGACTGTCATCCGCACTAAAATTATAAATGCGAAAGTGTCTGTCTGTCTGCTAGCCTTTCACGGCTCATCCGTTCCACTGATTTTGACGAAATTTGGTACAGATAGAGCTTGCATTACATCCCGGGGTAGGACATATCACCGAGGTCCCACGGGATTCTTAAAATCTAAATCCACGCGGACCAAGTCGAGGGCATCAGCTAGTAAGATAAAGATTTTTCTCGGTGATAAAGTGAGATTTCTGATACAATTTGTTCATGATTTATTTTTCAGCGCCATCTATGACAAAATTACCAAACTACGTAGAGTTTCGCTTGTCAATTTTTTTTAGCATAGCTAAAAACATTATATTTTGGTTAATTTTATGAGATTGTACGAAACAAAAAGCTAATTTACCAAAATATCTTAATCTTAATTATAATATAAAATTAAATTAAACAATGCTTAAA
Organism: Maniola hyperantus; assembly: GCF_902806685.2. Lineage (NCBI taxonomy): Eukaryota > Metazoa > Arthropoda > Insecta > Lepidoptera > Nymphalidae > Maniola > Maniola hyperantus. Next base: position 4,991,493 of record NC_048563.1, read on the forward strand.
TACTTCACGAAGCTCGGAATCGAGCCGGTCGAAGATGTTAAATAGGTAAAAAAAATATGTCATCCTTTTTAATTTATTTTGATGGAAGTGTTTAAGAAGATTCTTAAATCTTCTTAAACATTTCTTAAGGTAGCGGGAAGTAAGTGAATGAGGAAGGCAGAGAATCGTGTGTGGTGGCGACTGGCGCGCTCTTGGGAAGGCCTATGTCCGGCAGTGGACGCAAGCATCTGGTCGGTTATGATTAGATTAGTGGAAAAACCAGGCCAAGTGTGAGTCAGGCTCGCGCAATGAGGGTTCCGTACTTTTTCGACATTTTGCACGATAATTCAAAAACTATGATGCATAAAAATAAATAAAAATCTGTTTTAGAATGTACAGGTACCTTTCATATGATACCCCACTTGATATAGTCACTCACTTCCAAAGTTGAAAATACTAATTATTAGTTCATGACCACAATTTTTTTTTGTGCGATCTAACCCTAAATTCACGGTTTTCAGATATTTCCCCAAATGTCAGCTAGGTATACGACCTACCTACCTGCAAAATTTCATGATTCTAGGTCAACGGGAAGTACCCTGTAGGTTTCTTGACAGACAGACGGACAGACAGACAGACAACAAATTGATCCTATAAGGGTTCTGTTTTCCTTTTGGGGGAACGGAACCCTAAAAAGCGACACCGAAGTCCGAACGGCCAACTCCCAACGTTGCGCGTTGGCGGGATTATTGGGGCCAATGCTTATTTCCTCACACGTTGGGCGAATAATGTTGGGGCCAACGTGTAGAGCCGGCGCTCTTGTTGTAACAAAGCACCGACCAGAAAAAAAAGTTACAAAGTCTCATTAAATTACCGACAGAGGTAAACTCAGTAATTAGTCTGTGTTCGTCGTCTTTCCGCCTTGCTCTATGATTTAAACCTTGAATCAACCTTAAAATTATGTCGTCCAATCAAAATCATTCAACAAAAAATTTTGAGCAACTAATATAAAAATCATTAAGTTTTCATAATAAATCAGGTAGGTAATGAAATACTTTTACATCATAAATTAAACAATTCTTTTTCAACTTTTTAAATAGTACATTTAAATTAAGTAAAGTGGAAAATACTTTAATTAGAGAGCTTTATCGACCACACATAGGAAGCTCTTCCGAAAATCTATTTACTCAAAACAATATCTTTTAATAAAATATAATTAGATTGAAGTGAATTATTGCTTTAGTAATGTATATATTAAATATGTTTGTTTTTATACTTTTTGAATCATATACCATTCAACCAACTAAAATAGAAAAAACTTTAATACAGATCTTAAATTGACCATAAATCGCTAGGACTTAGGAGCGGAAGTCGGAATGTTCTAGAATAAAAACCGGAAGTTGATCCTCGAGATTTTGAGATAGCTGACTGGTGTTGCCAGGATTCTTTTTTTAGACCTCATAAAAGCTACCAAAAACTCCTTTTTGTTCGATCTTAATATAATTTTCCGAATCAAATCAGAAATGAGGAGATCTGTAGGAGAACTAGAGTAACCGACATAGCTCAACGGGTTGCGAAGCTGAAGTGGCAGTGGGCAAGTTCGTAAAACCGATAGACGTAGGGGTCCCAAGGCGCTTTAGACTTCTTTGAGTTAGATTTTCCACTCGTACCTATTATCACTGTCAGTTCCTTGTAATAAAGTTGTATGCGCGTATCGCGTACCTACTTACTTATGTGTACAAACTTGGCAGAAAATATTGTAGGTACATCAACCTTTAGAAAGAGATAACGGTTTAGAGCGTTATCTGTCGTTGAGACCGACAAAACGTCACATAGGTATGAGCGATAGAGACAACGCTCTACAATGCCGAAATCTCATTGTAAAAGTTGATGAAGGTTTCTTGCCGGCTACTGTACATTCCATTCGAAACACAAGAAAAAAAATTCAGAGACCATTGCCTTTTGGATGTAACATACGTCATAATATTGATTTTAACTGACTTTGAAAAAGGAGGAGGTTCTCAATTCAACTGTATGTTTTTTATATGACTAGCTTATGTTCGCGACTTCGTCCGCGTGGACTACACAAATTTCAAACCCCTATTTCACCCCCTTAGGGGTTGAATTTTTAAAAAATCCTTTTTTAGCGGATGCCTACGTAATAATAGCTATCTGCATGCCAAATCTCAGCCCGATCCGTCCAGTAGTTTGAGCTGTGCGTTGATAGATCAGTCAGTCAGTCAGTCACCTTTTCCTTTTTAACCGACTTCAAAAAAACGAGGAGGTTATCAATTCGACTGTATGTTTTTTTTTTGTATGTTTGTTACGCGATTACTCCGTCAATTATAAATTTCATCCAATGGGCAGTAAGATAAAAAAATCCAAAATGGCGGATTTATGAATTATGATGGCGGCCACGCAAACTTCGTCAGTGTCTACCTCACAAAGTATGAAAGATGGAAAAGTGGTTTTCTGGCAAAAGATGATCAGGACAGTAGGTCCTGATCATCTTTTGCCAGAAAACCACAGTACTAGGTTCTACTTTTACCTTAGCTTAGGCATAAGATGAATAAACTAGATTTCTTTCTTTCTTCTTTCTTTACTTTTACTTGATAAAAAGAAAAAAAATCAATATGTTGAAATATATTTTTCCATACAAAATGTATGGCAAATCATAAAATATGTAGCTTTAAGCTTTTCAAAATATGTTTTTAAGGACTCGATTTGGAGAAAACATAATATAGAGAGAGATGATGAATGAGGGTTCGGAACATGGGTGAGGAGCATAGCCAGGGTATTAAAGATAGGTGGAGGCTGCTTGAACAGAAAATACACGAAACCTCATCCAGTTGACATTGAGATGAAAAAAATTCAAAATGGTGGATTCAAGATGAATTTTAGCTTCGTACCTACTAATACTCGCACCATCAAGACGAATCTAATGACTTATCATTTATCAAAATCGGTTGAGCCGTTCAGTAGTTACAAGTGGACATATGAACCGACATACATACATACATACATACATACATACATACATACAATACATACATACATACAGGTCGAATACATAACCCTCCATGGAGTCTATGGGATTCGCCGCAGTCAGGGTAGAAAAAAAACTAAAAAGACTCGCTTCAAACACACAAAGTGCCGGCGGCTACATCAAAGTGCGCCAGCGATCTTTGAACTGGAAGTTTTGCCGCGCACGTGTTCAATGAACTTTGATTCTTAATGAAGTAGCAATAAGAGTGAAATTAGCTTGCACATCGTGAAAAGTTTGACACGCGCCGAAAGCGGCATGAAGCGTTTTTAGTAAAACAACACCCGTCTATTAAATTTAATAAACATAACTTACTAGATGATGCCCGCGTAGATTTGAGTTTTTAAAAAACTCGTGGGGAATTTTTGATTTTCCGGGAAAAAAAGTTGCCTATGTCTGTTTCGACCATAAATCGATTACACGGATGAGCCTTTAAGAATCCGGTGGGATCTATTAAATTTTCCGGGACAAAATGTAGCCTATAAGTATACCTACTTTCCTAAGATGTAAGTCCTAAGCTAACTCTGTACCGAGTTTCATCAAAATCGGTTAAACTGTTGGGCCATGAAAAGCTAGCAGACAGACAGACAGACAGACACTTTCGCATTTATAATATTAGTATGGAAGTATGGATAGCTGTGACGGTGGCTCCGCTCGCGTGGTCTTAGTTTAGTAGGTAAACTATCGAAATTTATGGTGGTTGGCTCGCACCCCCTAGGACTCTGCGCCCGGTTGCGCTGCACCCTTTGAACCCTCAACTAAAGACGGGCCTGAGCGCACCCTGCGTATTATTACCTTGGCTCGTGAATACTGAATATGTTATTCGGTTATGGTCTATCATTGGGCGACGCTTTACATGAGTTTTTATAAGGGGCTGGGGCGATTTGTATTCACAACATCTACCTGCGGCGGTAGCCCCGCCCACCCTAAGTTTTTTCCTTATTTGTAAGCATTTTATATTCATACTTAGCTACTAGGTAGGTATATAAATCCGAATATGTAGGTATTTGTTTATTTTTAAAGCCTTAGCTATTCAGCAGATTACAACAAGGTCCAGAAATTGCAGATCCATAAGTACGTATAAGGAAGTACCTAAGTACCTAGGTACCTAGGTACATAATATTTAAGTAGTATGTACCTAATACCTTAGTGGGATTCAAAGTTGCAAGTACTTAATGTACCTACTTACATTAACATCTTATCTATGAACAATTTTTTTTAGGTAAGTATAAATTAGGTAGGTACGGTACGGTACAGTCCAAAGTATTATTTGGAATACAATGAATAATCAATATGATTAATAAAATAAATTAGAATTTATATATTTGTTTGATAGTGGCTCGTTAAAAATATCTTTTTTTTTTCCGCATAATTTTTCCCAAATCCTACTATTTTTTTCATTTCTAATTATCTGACAACACTTTATAAGTTTTTGGAAAGTTTTGACCTTGAACGAAAATCTAAAAATATCACAATTATGTATCAATGTTGCCAAATTAGTAGAATTTTCCCTAAATCTGGGGAAATAGATATTGTTTTTTGTCGCTAGTGGAATTACCTGACTACGCAAAACCTTATTATTTTAGCAGGAAGGGTTATGATTTTAGCAGTCTATGTAAGTATTTCTAGTGGTGGAGATGTTGAACTATACCTACTTAGTTGAAAACTATTAAATTCAAATCATATTACTTATATTCAAGTTAGGTTTCATAAATAGTTATATCAAAAAGTGTCCTTATGCTAGTACGTACAAGGCCACTTTTTGATTGTCAATTGTGGCATTTATAAGGTTACGATGTACCTACCTAATGCTAATGGTGATATTTAATTAGGTAAACTTAAAACTAACGCTACGAGGGTGACACATAAGACACTCAATCACTAAACCAGTGTCATCTTTTACATATTATTCAGGACTAGCTGATCCCCGCGGCTTCGCCCGCGTAGATTTAGGTTTTTAAAGATCCCGTATAGCCTATGTCACTCAGGAATAATGTAGCTTTCTACTGGTGAAAGAATTTTTAAAATCGGTTCAGTAGTTTTAAAGATTACCCCCTACAAACAAACTTAACGACATTACCTCTTTATATAATACAACGGGCCGTGCAGCAGAAATCGTAATATTTTAATTTCGCCATAACTTCAAAACCAAACGTCCAATTTTAATCATTCAAAGACCAAATAATGTGGCTAATTCCGTTGTACACAATCTCTAAACTAGACTAAAATGACACGTCTAAATCTATTGCTATCCCTTTCATAATGTTGCTTGCGGAAAAGGATAGCACTAGATTTAGACCTGTTAATTTAGTTTAGTTTAGAGATTGTGTACAAGAGAATCGACCAAATTATCTCCATAAACTGTTCTTAGTGATGAAATCATTTATTTTGATAAGGATTAATAGCATGAGTAAAATAAACTTGTTTAAATGTAGTCCAAAAAAAATTCAAGATTTTTAAATAAAAAAATGGTTGCTGTGCCTCACTCGACATAGATGGGTATAGTGTGTCGCGGACTTTTTTGTAGATATTTATAAGATCTACAATTAATTAGAACATTTTATGGTTCTATCTTTTATAGTTTAGGCAGCGTACGCAAAATAAGTAACTTTTCTGGTTGATTTTTTACACCTTGTGTCCGAAAAACCCAAATATCTTACGGAACCCTATTTTTTTCCAAAATAAAATATAGCCTATGTTACTCGTGGATAATGTAGCTTTCGAATGGTGAAAGAATTTTTAAAATCGGTCCAGTAGTTTTTGAGCCTATTCAGTACAAACAAACATACAAACAAAGTTTTCCTCTTTATAATATTAGTGTAGATTTCTATTTGAAATATGCTGAAACCACAAAATACCTACCTATCTATATAGTTATAAGTCCCACAAATTGCTAATGCGCTGGAACCATGTCTCATTAACATCGAAATGACGTCATTTGGACGTCAGCCGACATAAAAATATACCATCAGCTCGAAACTTCAGTCTAGTGCTGACGTCACTAAAATGGCGGCCACGCGCATTAGCAATTTGCGGGACTTATCAGATATGTATATCTTTCTTTTGTGATCTAGCACTTAAAAATGCACATGTGGCTCACTTTAAAGAACTCTTTTTTTAACCAACTTCCATAAAAGTTCTCAATTCAACCCATTCTCAGGGCTCCGTAGTCCGTACATCAAAAGGAAAAAGACCCCTTATATGATAACTTCGACGTCTGTATGCCTGTCTGTCGGTTGTGTCTGTCACGAAACCTACAAGGTACCTCTCGTTGATATAGAATCATGAAATTTGGCAGGTTGGTAGGTAGCATGCCTACATAAGGGGGGGATTGATTTTATCGTGCAAAATGTCGAAAAAATACAACTGTAGGTACAGGTACGGTATGGTCGGTGCGCGAGCTGACTTGCACATTTTCCTACACCGATTTCTCCGAGATTTCAGAACCGAACCGCAAAAACTATTGAGTTTACTCAATAGAGGAAGTTTGCGGGATGGTCCCATATTTTTTTTGGATCCAACTACTTATTCTTGAAAGAAGCTGCAGATTTACGATCCACCTAAGTTATGGAGATTCCAGGAACTATTGACGATGAATATGTTGTAGGTACCAAATAATGACTATGAAGTCATTGTTTGATTGAACGCCAAGTTATAACTTCTGCTGCACTCCTAAGCCGTGAATGTATTAACGTATAAGTCCCGCAAATTGATATTGCGCTGGAATCATGTCTAATTAACATCAAAATGACGTCATTTTGACGTTAGCTGAAATAATAATAATATACCATCAGCTCGAAACTTCAGTCTAGTGCTGACGTCACTAAAATGGTGGCCACGGGCATTAGTAGATCATTTGTGGTAAGTAAAATCTGTAAGTATTAGAATGTACAGGTTCTTCATTTATGATACCCCATTGAGTACCTATAACTAGTTATCTTACTTTGAATACTCAGACCCCTGATTTCCCCCCGTTTCTGATGAACTGATGACTGATAATGCAGTCCTACTTATATGAAATTGGGCTTGAACTTTCATTTGATTTCTTTTGTAAATTGAAAAACATTACAATAAAACTTAAAGCCAGTCTTATCTAATAATTAAGTACTTACTTTACAAATCATGCACTCATAGCATGGAGCCAAGCACCGATACCGTACCGGAACGTTACCTAAATCTTTATACACTGTAGTCGGTGCGTTAAATTGCTTGGTGTCATTTTTGCTGGTATAGGGTTTTTATTTGTGAGCTGAGAACTCCTCTTCCGGCTTAAAACCGCATCGCAAACTAGGTCCCCATTTTTTTGGACTTTCTGATATTTTCCATAAAAACCTCAAAGGTATGTGAATTCCATCAATCCACACTTGGCCAGCGTGGTGGACTACGGCCTTGTCATTCTGATGGAAGATTCGTGCTTAGTAGTGAGCCGGCGAATGGTTGATACTGTTGAATCGAATATGAACTTCCAAATTTACTGAAATCTATTTAAGTACAAGTTATTACTTATCCAGTCAGGATAAAAAAACAGAAAATTATCCAATCAGTTTCGGAAAATCATTGACATTTAGACGTATAGTCCACGACAGGTCGAAATGGCAATCGGGGTATGTGGCGTGGGGACACCCCGCACAACACCCACGCTCGGGTAACCCACTGGGTTAGCGCGGGGGCTTTCCTATTATTTCGATTAATGCAACTACTACTTATGAGTAGGTAATGGTTTTCTGAAAAACGGTCGACCACTTTTGTATGTAGGTATACCGCAGAGCGGGATAGCCCATTGGTTAAGACGTCAGCCGCCATTTGACGGAGTCGGCTAACTTTTCGCGAGTTGTTAGCGTCGAATTATGTACCGAGGTATACTTATGCGTGATAGATGATTTTTTTTTGTTTTGGGGAAAAAGTTTGAACAGTATTGCTGGCAACATATTTTTGAATTCGCCGAAGTTGAAGTAATTTTGAAATTCGACCTGCCATTTTGGTCCGGCACTCCCGCGCAGCAAGTCGTGTCTCGTTTGGTAGAGCTCCTGTTAGGCAGCGCAGCAGGCCCCAGTCAATCAGAATTCTGTTCTGGCCTGCAGGTCTTCAGTTTCCACTCCAGCAACAGCAGAAATAAGGTAAAAATTCCTTAAACATTATTTATACAGGCATTAGGTTCGTCCATTCCACGTAGCTCATCTATTGATATCTTGAAACCCTGTTTCTGTAGTGTAAAACGTTTTATTGAAGCTTAGAAGAAGTTCATCTCTATGAAAAAATTACGAATTTTACTGTATTTTTTGTTCTTTTCAATTTTCATTATGGCTACCGCGTGGCAAATGCCGGTCCCAGCCAGCTATTCCTGCCGGCTTTTAGGTACCTAAACTACCTATGTGCCTACCTTAAGAAACTTATTTAAACAACGTTCCACATTTTGGGACAATAGTTTAACTTTTAACCCGAATTCCGCACTTCTACTATTGCATCATCCATGTGCCAGCTAGAGTAAGTACCTACCTAGGTACTATAGCCTATCAAATTCACTAGCAGATCGCCAGGGACTACCTAAAGTTAGACTGCCTAGGTAGATATACTTAGGCTAGGAAGTTGGTTTGCGACGCACGTGTTTTCTAAGGCAATCTGTTCTTTCGTGTGCTTACATGCAGATTGGTTCAGGTATGAGAGTGTAAAGGTTTTTACAGGTGCTTTTATATCGTTTTCCAACCATCATCATTAACCGATAGGTGTCCACCGCTGGACATAGGTCGCACGCCACGATCTTGCGCCGCCGCAGGATCCTGCGACTCGCTCGATGTCGTCCGTCCACCTAGTGGTGGTCGTAGAATGCCAGGCTTTCCGGTGCGAGGTCGCAATTGCAGCACCTTGTGACCCCCACGTCCTTTAAACCGACTAGAAACTGCGGTTACTCTTTTCTCCTAGGTTCACTGTGTTGTGCTTTCGTCCACGGCTACGGAAATGCTCTAGGTAGTCTAGGTTACCCAATACGTGCCTGGGAAACAGACAAGTTGTAGGGCATGACAATGCCAGTCTATCTACCTATGATTTGTTATAGAAGAACTCTTATGTGACTAATAGGATGTAAACAAGACGAAACTGCGTTCTATGTGTGTTAACTGAACTGTGTGTGAACTGTAGGCGTCGACCAATAGACGTCCACTGCTGGACATAGGTCACCTACCTATAGGTATAGGTACCTAATTAACTGATCCAAGATCAACCTATTACTGGCTAACTACTGAGCAAGGGCCTCCTCTCAGAATGAGTAGGGTTTAGGTTTGACCATAGTCTACCACGCTGGCCAAATGTACATTGGTTACACACCTTTGAGAACAATATGGAGAACTCTTGGGCAGGCAGGTTTCCTCACGATGTTTTCCTTCATTGTTAAAGCTAGTAACATTATTATTTCATTGCTTTTTAATCCCCCAATAACTAGGGTTTAGAGGTGTAATATTATTAATTTGAAAGTGTTTTTGTTTATTTTATTAGCTAAGTAATCATAAATTCAATCAGTGATCAAAATTACAAGTGAATAATTATTAGCCAAGGAGATTAGATGATGCCCGCGACTTCGTCCGCGTGGATTTAGGGTTTTAAAAATCCCATGGGAACTCTTTGAATTTCCAGGATAAATAGTAGCCTATGTCCTTCCCCGGGATGCAAGCTACCTCTGTACCAAATTTCGTCATAATCGGTTGAACGGTTGGGCCGTGAAAAGCTAGCAGACAGACAGACACACTTTCGCATTTATGATATTAGTATGGATTTATTTCTATAATATGAAAGGCCCTCTCAAACATAGGATCATAGAGATTGTTAATCAGTCAAGACGCCTTGTGTTTACCTGCTCTGTTAAGATCATAGGGGCCCCGTTATTCTAATGTGTCCAGGACCTCCAATAGGTTAAAGACTGCTCTGCATTTATTCTTTACTCTAAATCTAATGGGATGCCAACTAGACACAATCATGGGCAGTCACAGAAAATTCTACCTTGTGGTACTTCAGACAGAATCAACGGCTCTATTTTTTTTAAAATATTCATTATAGGCGCACGCTTGACCTCGATCACACCTGATGGAAAGTGATGATGTGGCCTAAGATGGGACGCCTATGGGGTGCCTATTCACTCTTGTTTTAAAGATACCCGAATTATAATTGGCAGGGTATGTGCTCTCCGAGATATGGGAGTGTAACTCTACGAATTTCTCAACTCCTGGTACTCTCTTGCATCTTGAATCCAGAAATCAGAAAACCAAAGTTTTCACATGATTTCCAATAATCTAAATCTAGTTGGACAAACCTAAATCAAATTGGACTAAGTTTGCTGGCAAAAGTTAGTCTGTGTACTAAATATTGTTTGTTCGTCAGTATTTTCAAAAATCCTTAGTGGATGTCTAAACAATGGCACCGATTCTAAGCACAACCTAATTTTAGAGTTTTACCCTCTTCTTACTATTGTAATATGAAAAGGACAGAAGCAGTTTGACATTTCTAAATTTAATTTTTAGATGGTAAAACCCGTGATTTTAGCACGCACTCGCGAACCTACTGTTTAAATTTCTATTGTGCACTAAAATTTAGAGTCTTTAAATGTGAAAGTCATGTTCCGTTCCTTTTTTAGCATTAGTAAAAAGAAAAGGATGCAGATACTCTAAATTTAGTTTAGAGAGAGACTACAGAATCGGGGCCAATAGCTATCTGCATGCCAATTTTTAGCCCAATCCGTCCAGTAGTTTGAGCTGTGCGTTGATAGATCAGTCAGTCAGCCAGTCATCTTTTCCTTTTATATATTTAGATTTTAGTCTTAGTTTAGCTATGTTATAGCACACAAGTAGATTCTATCTACTCGTGTGGTTATAGTAAATACCCAAACACGAGTTAAGGAAAATTCAACTCTAACTCGACCTTAGCACAACGTTAGTAAGTCGAGTTGACACATCTCAAGTAGGATCAAAATCTCTTATATGCTCTCTGAGATATGGGAGTAAAACTCTACCAACTTCTCGACTCCTGGTACTCTCTTTCATCTTGAATAACTTTATTCTAGAAAACCAAGGTGATTTCCAATAACCTAAATCCAGTATTAGACAATAATCTAAATCCAACTGGACTAAGTCGCAGGCAAAAGCTAGTTAGTCTACTAAATATTCCTTATTATTTTCAAAAATCCTTTCTTAGTTTGTCAATTTTCAGCCCAATCTGTCCAATAGTTGAGCTGTGCATTGATAGATCAGTCAATCAGCCATTCTATTTGGTCTAATCAATAGTATATTTAGACCAAATAGAATTATTTTGTAAAAAACACGGCCAAGTGCAAGTCAGGCTCGCGCAACGAGGGTTCCGTACTAGTCGTATTTTTTCGACATTTCGCATGATAATTCAAAAACTATGTGTGTGTGTGTCTATGTGTAATTCTTAATATAGTGAGTTTCACTAAAGATTGTTTGAGTGTTATCAAACTTTTATTTTGTTTCTTTCTAGGTCCAGAAGTTCTGCGAGATGCAATGTCAAACCACAAGTCAAGTGATGTCTCCGAGTGAATGTGGTGGCAGTCCTCAGCTCACAGTCAACATAGTGTCATCATCATCATCTTCACCATCATCATCATCATCATCATTTTAAAGGTAAAAGTATTTCTAAGTACCTACCTGCTTTCTCAAAATCAATCATTACATACATACAATTGGTTAATGAAATAGTAGAATTGTCTTAATAAAAGGTTAAATTTTTTAATAAATTCATTTTATTAACTGACTTATTATTTTTACTGTTATTAAAATTACAATGAGCGCCATCTAGTATTGACCATTGGAAACTGCTGCAGAGGAAGGTATGTCCCGCAAATTGCTATTGCGCTGGAACCATGTATCATTAACATCGAAATGACGTCATTGTGACGTCATAATAATTCTTAATATAGTGAGTTTCACTAAAGATTGTTTGAGTGTTATCAAACTTTTATTTTGTTTCTTTCTAGGTCCAGAAGTTCTGCGAGATGCAATGTCAAACCACAAGTCAAGTGATGTCTCCGAGTGAATGTGGTGGCAGTCCTCAGCTCACAGTCAACATAGTGTCATCATCATCATCTTCACCATCATCATCATCATCATCATTTTAAAGGTAAAAGTATTTCTAAGTACCTACCTGCTTTCTCAAAATCAATCATTACATACATACATACAATTTTTTAATGAAATAGTAGAATTGTCTTAATAAAAGGTAAATTTTTTTAATAAATTCATTTTATTAACTGACTTATTATTTTACTGTTATTAAAATTACAATGAGCGCCATCTAGTATTGACCATTGGAAACTGCTGCAGAGGAAGGTATGTCCCGCAAATTGCTATTGCGCTGGAACCATGTATCATTGACATCGAAATTACGTCATTGTGACGTCAGCCGAAATAAAAATATACCATCATCTCGAAACTTCAGTCTAGGGCTGACGTCTCTAAAATGGCGGCCACGCGTATTTTTTGCGGGACTTATACTGTGGAACATTTAAAAGAGTACGCCACCTAGCGTGGTGTCTGTCAACTTTGTACTCACCTATTGTCCGTTCATCGTAACTTGACGTCGAACCATGCCATGACCAGTAGTGCTAAGTTTCTTCGAAAGATGTTGTCATAGATAAGTTTTGTTTTCCAAATTTTTTTTTTTTTAGTAAATCCAACGATTATTATTTCACTGTTCAAATTTCAATAAAGTTTTTTTTTAATATTTGGATTAAAAATAAAGTTTTTTAACCGACTTCCAAAAAGGAGGTGGTCTCAATTCGGCCCGTTTTTTAGGGTTCCGTTCCTCAAAAGGAAAAACGGAACCCTTATAGGATCACTTTGTTGTCTGTCTGTCAAGAAACCTACAGGGTACTTCCCGTTGACCTAGAATCATGAAATTTGCCAGGTAGGTACATCTTATAGCTGACATTTGGGAAAAAATCTGAAAACCGTGAATTTAGGGTTAGATCACACAAAAAAAATTAAATCGTGGTCAAGAACTAATAATTAGTATTTTCATCCTTCGAAGTGAGATAACTATATCAAGGGGGGTATCATATTATTATGAAAGGTCTTCACCTGTACATTCTAAAACAGATTTTTATTTATTTTTATGCATCATAGTTTTTGAATTATCGTGCAAAATGTCGAAAAAATACGACTGTAGTACGGAACCCTCATTGCGCGAGCCTGACTCGCACTTGGCTGGTTTTTTTTTACTTTTCGGCAGTTGTCATGTTTTCTTTGGACCATGACTCAATTGGACTTGGCGATATATACTGGGGTGTGATCACTTTTTGAAATACTAAGGTGGTCCAATCATCGCAACCTTCCCATAAGTGTTACGCGTCTAAATTAAGAATACCTACGAATAAATTGCCGTATACGTTCATAATGGCTGCCATTTAAATATTAAAAAAAGCAAAGTGTTTCTTGTACGATGATTGGACTTTAGAAACCTTCGTGTGTGAGTCCGATTCGCACTTGACCGTTTTTTAAGATGGACACTAGGTATATCTAAATTGCTTTTATGAGCGCCCCTTTCAAATAAAGTTTTTCATTTTCGGATTTGGGGCCATAGATTTTGGGGGAAATAATTTTTGTTTTGAAGTAATTATGTTCTTTCTGACAGACGGACAAATGCCAACTCACCCAAGACTGAGACCTCACTTTACTCAGCCACAATTATTTCTTGTTACTTATTCTATTTGCCGAAATATTTCAGGGGAGCTTAGCGCCTAGTAGCTGATCACAGTTCTAGCGGAATAAAATATGTGGTAAGTATTCTATTTATTTATGTAATAAGTTTTACTGTCGTGACTGTCAAGACACCTATAGTGTGCTTGCCGTTGACCTAGAATCATGAAATTTGGCAGGTGGCATGGCAGGTCTTATAGCACACGTAAGGAGAAAAATCGAAAAAAAATTTCAAGACCTGATCTATTACCCGACTGCGGCGAAACCCAAAATGAGGATTATGTGTTTGGCCATACAGGTCGTATGCATCTAGCTCCGTTCCTGTCTGAACTGTAAAATTATAAAAAATGAAAATGGTGGTTTTTATGCGTTTTTAATATGCTGGCTGATAAAGCTGCAAACCAGTCAGTATATTTTGAAAACTTAAAATGAATGTTTTAAAATTATGCTTATTTTACTAGATTGGTGTGACGGTGTCTTCCGGATTTGGATGCGGCTCAATGGAAGGCGGCTCCAGTCTCCGTGGACATTTTGAAGTTAAGTGGTTTTCTGCTATTATTTTATTTGGGCAAGGTTGCTATGATTGGACCACTTAATTTCACGGCTTTAAAATGAAACCAGTTTACAAGTTACACTCCACATTAAATTTAGTATTTAATAACAACAACATAACAATTTTTCTTTTCGGCAGTTGTCAAGTCTTCTTTGGACCATGCCTCAATTGGACTTAAGCTATGTATACTGGGGTGTGATCAGTTTTTTAAATACTAAGGTGGTCCGGTCCAATCATCGCAACCTTCCAGTGTTATATTATGTCCAAATTAAAAATATGTGAATTGTAAAAAAAAATGCAATATGTGACGTTCATAATGGCTTCCATGAAAATTTAAAATACATAGTGTTTCTTGTACGATGGTATGGACTATGGAAACCTTCGTGTGTGAGGTCGACTCGCTCTTGGCCGTTTTCAAGATAATTATGTCTAAAAATAGCTTCATACTTTGATAGCCCATTCGATCTTTAATTTCTGAAGCAAAATATAAAAACAATAGTTTTGGTGTTGTTCAAATAGTTATTTCCAATGCTTATCCCACAAATATAGTCATTCAGGGTAAAAGGACGCATTGGTAAGAGTACGCGGTGCTAATTTCTCAGTGAAGGGTGTATGGGCGATCGAGCTTGGTCAATGGGAGTTTAGATCGTCATTTTGGGTCAAAACTATTTAAGCGGTGCGCGACGCGTTTTGTAAGTTATAAGTAAAAATGACAGATTAACGTGAAATTCGTTATTTTTACGTGGAAAAGTTTGTGACACTCTGGTTTATATTGTTATCAAGGTAAGTTTGTTTTCTTGATTTTATATGGTGATTAAAAGATTTATTCCAAGATAACACGCTAATACTAATCTAACATTATTGAAATCTGTACTAGTTTTCTTTACTAGCAAAATGGGTAATAGTACACACTCGAACTTTGATCCAACTGGGTAGTTTTAAAAATAATGTCCTTTAACATTTACCTATTATTGCATAATATTATGAATAGAATAGAATAGAATGTTTTTTTATTCATGTAAACTTTTTAAAAGTGCTTATGAATAGTCAGGTTTAATTTACCACTGGTTCGGAATGCCGTATGTATGTAGTTTGTATGTTATTTTTGTGATACACGTTTAAGTAAAATTATTATTATTATTTTTATTATTGTTGTACGAATAGTTGTAATTTTTGGTAAAATGTAAATAAATTAATAATAGTAATAATAGTGGTTGCAAGAACTCAGTTTAAGTAGTTATTAAGTATTTCTTACTAACCATTCATTTTAAGTTTGTACTTTAGGCACACGATGAATAAACTAGTTTTCTTCCATTCTTCTTTCTTTCTTTCTAATAGTTTTGTGAATTATTCAGATTCTTATTTCAGATAGTTATTGTGGCGAAAAGTCATCAAACGGGAAGAGGTAGTGATATGCAGCGGATTTTATACGTATCTATCAACGGACAGATTTTTCAGCTGAGTTCCGAATTTGCCAGAATTGATTATTTCTTGTTAAATGCTTTGTGAGAAGAACTTATGCTGTTTCTGTTAAATATGTTTTTTATAAATAAATATTTTTTATCCTATACTTTTATTGGTACCAAACTGCGTAGTAAACCACACTTTAATAAACTACACACTGACTTTTACAGTATTTTAGCGTATTTTTACCCCAATGTCCGGGCAAAAGTACGCAGTCTAAATCATTCTATACTTTTACTTAATAAACAAAAAATCTTTATAGAAATCTTAATGAACACTAGCTTATGCTCGCAATTTCGTCTGCGTGGACTACACAAATTTCAAATCCCTATTTCATCCCCTTAGGGGCCTACGTCATAATGCTATCTGCATGCCAAATTTCAGTCTGATCCGTCCAGTAGTTTGAGATGTCCGTCGATAGATCAGTCGGTCATAATTTGGGAGTTTAATAAACGTGCTATAAATAAGCTGTAAAAGTGTGTGTAACATCATAGTAGTTCTTGGAAAATTTAGCAAAGAAGGCAAGAGTGTGTGCTTTTGTCCCGAATGACTATATTATTAAGTGTTTTTTTTTATTTAATCCTCTATTTGCGGGTTATTCCCGTTGAGTCACACCCCCGTGTGTAACACTGTGACACAAGGTACCAAAAATTTCAAAACATTCCCGTTGAGTAACACTGTTACACAACGGGAATTTTTTGAACTTGTTGGCACCTTGTGTCACACCTACATAAATACATATTATTGCGCGTGTATCAAGTATTAACTGATTGTGCACTTTTCCGGGATGTTATTTATTTATAAATCCAAGATGGCGGACATGATTTTTTTTTCAAAAAATTGACATGGGTGTCGTTTTCAGGGTTTTCGAGGGTGCTGAATTTGATGATGACATTTATTCTGAAATCCAAGATGGCGGACATGAATTTTTTTTCAAAAAATTGACATGGGTGTCGTTTTCAGGGTTTTCGAGGGTGCTGAATTTGATGATGACATTTATTCTGAAATCCAAGATGGCGGACATGATTTTTTTTTCAAAAAATTGACATGGGTGTCGTTTTCAGGGTTTTCGAGGGTGCTGAATTTGATGATGACATTTATTCTGAAATCCAAGATGGCGGACATGATTTTTTTTAAAAAAAATTGACATGGGTGTCGTTTTCAGGGTTTTCGAGGGTGCTGAATTTGATGATGACATTTATTCTGAAATCCAAGATGGCAGACATGAAATTTTTTTCAAAAAATTGACATGGGTGCCGTTGCAGGGTTTTCGAGGGTGCTGAATTTGATGATGACATTTATTCTGAAATCCAAGATGGCGGACATGATTTTTTTTCAAATTACTTGGATTGGAAATACTT
The DNA here is from genome assembly GCF_902806685.2 of Maniola hyperantus. Taxonomy (NCBI): domain Eukaryota; kingdom Metazoa; phylum Arthropoda; class Insecta; order Lepidoptera; family Nymphalidae; genus Maniola; species Maniola hyperantus. Next base: position 5,008,590 of record NC_048563.1, read on the forward strand.
GGATTTAAAATTAAATGTCATCATTAAATTCAGCACGCTCAAAAACCCTGAAAACGACACCCATGTCTATTTTTTGTAAAAAAAATCATGTCCGCCATCTTGGATTTCAGAATAAATGTCATCATCAAATTCAGCACCCTCGAAAACCCTGAAAACGACACCCATGTCAATTTTTTGTAAAAAAATTCATGTCCGCCATCTTGGATTTCAGAATAAATGTCATCATCAAATTCAGCACCCTCGAAAACCCTGAAAACGACACCCATGTCAATTTTTTGCAAAAGAAATCATGTCCGCCATCTTGGATTTCAGAATAAATGTCATCATCAAATTCAGCACCCTCGAAAACCCTGAAAACGACACCCATGTCAATTTTTTGTAAAAAAATTCATGTCCGCCATCTTGGATTTCAGAATAAATGTCATCATCAAATTCAGCACCCTCAAAAACCCTGAAAACGACACCCATGTCAATTTTTTGTAAAAAAACTCATGTCCGCCATCTTGGATTTCAGAATTAATGTCATCATCAAATTCAGCACCCTCGAAAACCCTGAAAACGACACCCATGTCAATTTTTTGAAAAAAAAATCATGTCCGCCATCTTGGATTTATAAATAAATAACATCCCGGAAAAGTGCACAATCAGTTAATACTTGATACACGCGCAATAATATGTATTTATGTAGGTGTGACACAAGGTGCCAACAAGTTCAAAAAATTCCCGTTGTGTAACAGTGTTACTCAACGGGAATGTTTTGAAATTTTTGGTACCTTGTCACAGTATTACACACGGGGGTGTGACTCAACGGGAATAACCCCTATTTGCTGCTATGAGCGCCTCTCTCAAATAAAGTCTTTTATTTTCGGATTTAGGGCCATTGATTTATATAATTTTAGTGAATTTGAAGTAATTATGTTTGTTAGCTGTTCAAAAGTTATAAGACTGACAGACTGACAAATGCCAACTCACTCGAGTAGACTGAGACCTCACTTTACTATGCCTCAATTATTTCTTGTTACTTATTCTATTTGCCGAAATATTTCAGGGGAGCTTAGCGCCTGCTACCTGATCACAGTTTCAGTGGAATAAAATATGTGGTAAGCATTTGTTTATTTAATAAGTTTTACTGTCGTGTCTGTTAAGAAACCTATTGGGTTTCTTGACAGACCGACAGACAGACAGCAAAGTGATCCTATAAGGTTTCCGTTTTTCCTTTTGAGGTACGGAACCTTAAAAATGATTTGGTTTTAAATTATGCTTATTTTTTATTAGGTTGGTGTGACGGTGTGTCTTCTGGATTTGGATGCGGCTCAATGGAAGGCGGTTCCAGTCTGTGGGAGCGCTGTGGAAATTTTGAAGGTAAGTGATTTTCTGCTGTTATTTTATTTGGGCAAGGTTGCTATGGTTGGACCACTTAATTTCACGGCTTTAAAATTAATTTAACTTTGAGATAAAATGAAACAATTTACAAATGATTTATTTGTTTCTACAAAGGTCTTTTTAAAAATTGTGCCAGGGACCCTGAAGTAAGTTTGCAAAACCTGTATCTCAGCGTCCCCGCTCTCCCTCCTCCGTCATTAACATATAAACACTTTATACAAAAACTAAATTTAGAATATGAAACTTAAAAATTTGCAAAAAAAAAACCCCGACTTCAATATCCACCAACACTAAAAAGTAAAAAATAATTTAATTTATTACCCAATATATTATGTATACAAGAGTTATTGTAGTTCTTTAGTAATATTTTTTTGGAGCCGGTGCCAATTAGCCGCACGAACCGTCTATCTAATCTTCAAAGTGTTTTGCGACTCCACATTGGCACCGACTCCAAAAAATATTACTATAGAACTACAATAACTCTATACATAATAATATTATATTGGGTAATAAATTATTAAAATTATTTTTTACTTTTTAGTGTTGGTGGTTATTGAAGTCTGTTTTTTTTTTGTTGATTTTTTTTCACAATTTTTAGTGGCCCCATCGTACTAAAATATGATATGCCTGGTTAAAAACCTACTGTTTCAAAGAATCATTATAAATCGGTTCATATTTGGCGAAGAAATCGCGTAACAAACATACAAAAAGACATACATTCGAATTGAGAAACTCCTCCTTTTTTCAAGTCTGTTAAAAATATACTATGCCTGGTTAAAACCCTACTGGTTACAAAGCTATTACACTGATCGCGAGCAATTTACTCTTATTAACTGAGGAGTTCCGTTCTCCATCTCCGAAGATATTCATCAGATCTTTACCAAATTAAAATGGGACCACCTCGGAAGTATGTCCTACAAAACAAAAAAAGAATCATCAAAATCGGTTAATAATTGACAGAGTAATCGCGTAACAAACATACAAAAAAAAAAAAAACAGTCGAATTGATAACCTCCTCCTTTTTTTTGAAGTCTGTTAAAAATAAGTACACTTCTAATTAAATTTAACGCAAATCACAGTTTTTCGACATAAAACGGATTCTTTGGACCATGCCTCAATTGGACTAAGGATTTCGTTTTTCTGTTCCCGAGAAATGGGAGTTAAATTTTTGGTTTCCCGAGAATCTGATTTTTTTACTTACTCACTCACTCACTCACTCAATGACTCACTCACTCACTCAATATCTCACTGACTGACTGACTGATCTATCAACTTACAGCTCAACTACTGGACGGATCGGGCTGAAATTTGGCATGCAGATAGCTATTATGACGTAGGCATCCTCTAAGAAAGGATTTTTGAAAATTCAACCCCTAACTGTGGTGAAATATGTGTTTGATATTAGTGTAGTCCACGCGGACGAAGTTGCGAGCGGGCACATTTTACCACTTTGGAAGTGTCCCGCGCAAACTATTCAGTTTAGAATAAAATGATATTAGAAACCTAAATATCATTTTGGAAGACCTATCCAAATCCATAGATACCCCACACGTATGGGTTTGATGAAACTCATACAAAGGGTTCGGTACCTACCATCATACTAGATATTTTACTATTGAAAGGAAACTTATCTCAAAAAAATATAGCGTCATCTATCGGCAAGATACTAAACTAGTAAAGACATTTAGCGGTGAACAGCTGAACTTTCTCCTCTTCGACAACATTATTGTCAATAGATGGCGCTGTAAAATATTTTTATTTTATTTTTACTGAACCACAATACAAAAAAATTACATTATTTAAATCCTAGATGCTAAAGTATTATATAATTCGAAATATAGGCGGCGGCTACGGCGTGCAACTTTAGACGGTAAGTCGTGCGAAATAACTTGCAACGAACAGCTTATAAAAAAAAAGATATATATATAGAGATAAGATAAGATATATAAGATATATATATATATAGAGTATAAGAAAACATAAATTCAAACATAAAATATTGCTTGACATCATTTTCCATTTGAGAATTGAGAGTCAAGTGATTTGACAATTTTTAGGGTTCCGTACCTCAAAAGGAAAAACGGAACCCTTATAGGATCACTTTGTTGTCTGTCTGTCTGTCAAGAAACCTACAGGGTACTTCCCGTTGACCTAGAATCATGGAATTTGGCAGGTAGGTAGGTCTTATAGCAGACATTAAGGGAAAAATCTGAAAAACGCGAATTTAGGGTTAGATCACACAAAAAAAATTAAATTGTGGTCATGAACTAATAATTAGTATTTTCAACTTTCGAAGTGAGTGACTATATCAAGTGGGGTATCATATGAAAGGGCTTCACCTGTGCATTCTAAAACAGATTTTTATTTATTTTTATGCATCATAGTTTTTGAATTATCGTGCAAAATGTCGAAAAAATACGACTGTAGTACGGAACCCTCATTGCGCGAGCCTGACTCGCACTTGGCCGGTTTTTTTTTCAATTTATTAAAGAACAAATTAAATCAATCAATTTTTTACCCACTTAACGAGTACATGACAGACAACATGAAAAATTAATCCTCAGTTTTGTGTTTCAAATTATAAATAATTACAGGTATAGCGTATTTTAAAGTATGTACTAAGTTCCCGGGAATTCCTGATTTGTTGGGACCCGGGAACGAAACCCTAATTCCTGATTTGTTGGGACCCGGGAACGAAACCCTTATTGGGTTTTTGAAATACTGAGGGGGTCCTATCATCGCAACCTTCCACTGAGTGTTATGCGTATGTTTTGTGGTATTGATTCAATATATTATCTGTGTCAAATGTGCACGGGGCCTACGTGGCGGACTATGTCCTTATAACGCCTTCTGAGAGGGAAATCTGTGCTCAGTAGTGAGCCGGCTATGGGTCGATCACAACATTTTACAACAAATACCTACTGTGAAAGTTTTGGTTTTTCCGGTATAAAAATAGCCTTTGCAGACCAAATTTCTTTATATAGGCTGGGCTAGATATTTATACACTCGAGAGGGTGACCCGTGCTCCGTAGTGAGCCGGCGATGGGTTGATCATGGTGTATTTATATTGCTGCTATATAACAAATAATAAAATGTTTATTCTAACCTAATATTATTTTTAACCTAATTTTGTAGTAGCGCCATCTACACGCTTTATTTTAAACTACTTCGCAACTTACTAGTACTGAACCAGTGCCATGTTCTCAACATGGTTCTTAGACATGAAACTAGATGGCGTTGACATCTTAATTATATATTCGTCTTACAAGGAATAACATTTATTTTTAACTAGCTGATGCCCGCGACTTCGTCTGCGTGGAATTAGGTTTTTTTAAAAATCCCGTGGGAACTCTTTGATTTTCCGGAATAAAAAGTAGCCTATGTCACTCTCCAGCAGGGTTATGCTGTATTTCAGTGGCACACTAATTTCGTGAAAAATTCTAATACCTAATTAAATGTCAAACTCAAATTTTCTATTCGCTAACGTCAGTTTTTAACCAAGATGACGTCAGAGGTCTTTGTCTATATCCATGCAAAAAAATCACGTCAATCCGTTGCACCGTTGCAACGTGATTGAAGGACAAACCAACAAACCAATAAACCAACAAACCAACAAATGAAATAAGCACACTTTCGAAATATAATAAAATAATAAGGTACTGATTTTCACGACGGTTTAAAGTTTTTGGGACCTTTTTAGGTTCTTAGGCTTGCTTAAAGTCTTTAGGGTCCCGTTGGAACACTTCGGGTACGGGACCCTACAAAGTTTAAGCAACTTTAAATTTCTGAGGAATTTTGTAAATAATTGCCACCTTAAGACCTCCACAACGGCCAGCGCCATCTATCGTTGATTGTGATCACTAAAACTTACATACATTTAAACCGATTCTCTTGTACACAATCTCTAAACTCAACTAAATTAACAGGTCTAAATCTAGTGCTTTCATTTTTCGCAAGCAACATTATGAAAGGGATAGCAATAGATTTGACGTGTCTTTTTAGTTTAGTTTAGAGATTGTGTACAACGGAATTAGCTACAGTTTAGTACTAGAAAATTATGGAAGTGGTTAGGTACTGATTCTGAGCACAATTTAATTTTGAGTATTCGCATCCTCTTCTTACTAATGTAATATGAAAAGGACAGACGCAGTTTGACAGTTTTGAATTTAATTTTTAGATGGTAAAACCCGTGATTTTAGCGCGCAGTCGCGAGCCTATTGTTTAAATTTGTAGCGTAGGTACATTAAAATTTAGTCTTTAAATCTGAAGTTAATGTTCTGTCCCTTTTTAGCATTGTTAAAATGAAAAGGATGCAGATACTCTAAATTTACTTAAGAGAAAGACAACGGAATCTGTGCCAATTGTCAACTTAAAAATAAATAAAAAAGTCGAAGGTCGGGATTCGAATCCGGGTACCGCGATATGCTACTATAATTAATGTCCTTATGTCATTAAACAGCTGATTGGCTAGACCAGTGGTCCCGTGAAACTACGAAATAAATTACTAAATATTAAAAGAAAATTAATAAAATTATTAAAATTAATTAGGTAAGGGTAACTTAGGGTAGGGTTCATTGTAACGTAAAAAAAAAATGATGTCGAAGGTCGGGAATCGAACCCGGGTACCGCGATAGTTTCTCGACCACTCGTGAAATCTAATACAATGCTCATAAGGTTCATAATTGATTGAAACTTTCACGATGTTTTCACTTTGTTCAGGCTGTCGCGATTGGTCCATAATATTTTCAGGAGAAAGTTTTTGATTATTGTTCTAAATTCATGGATTGTCATTGGTCCAATTTACACTCCCATATAGGAAGTTAGCTCCGCCCACATTGTTGAGCTTAGTCGTGATTGGTCCATAATATTTTCAAGAGCCTGTTTTTGATTGGTGTTAAAATCTAGGATATTTCATTGGTCGAACGCACTCTCCCCATAGAGAAATATAGCTCCGCCCTCAAACGTTCTGAATGGACGCGCATGTGGCAAGTTTGCTCCGCCCCCGAAGTTTCAGGATGATTTAGGCACCGCCTCTATTTTTCTGACGAATCACAAAGCTTTTATTTTATGCACTTTTTTATAATTATTTCTGATTGGTTGTAAGACTGTGCCTTTTTTTTGTACTTATTTTTTTGTTTGTAGAGTTTGATTTCAAGGTATTTAATTTTATAGATTTTATGAATGATAGTTATTGCTTTGATTTGAAATGTAATGAATTGTTTTTCTTCTGTTATTTAGCTTCAAGTACTTAAGTACAAGAATACAAGAAGTCTAGTAATGAAATATTTTCATAGAAGTGGATTTATTTGAATACTTCAGGTATATTTTATGAAACATTTCTTGAATAATAGGTACTTAGGTATTTTAATAGTGAAACCCATTGTCTAGATATTAACTAGGTACCTAGTACTTTGAAATATTTCTTGAATATTGAAAGTTTTATCTACTAGTAGGTAGGTACGTAGGTATTTAGATGCTTAGGTACTTGGTATTATTTTTTTCGGTTTCATTATTTTACTGTTTATATTTGAATTTAACTTGAAGTTAACTTGACTTTAAAGAATTCTAGTTTAATTAGGTACCTAGGTATAACTTTGAATTTACGTTTGTTTTTTTTTTCGTTGTTTTATGTTTGATTGGTTTTATTTGAACTTGAAGTTAACTTGACTTTGAAGTTATTCTACTTAGTTGGTTTTGTAATTTTGAATTTTCATAAGAATTATGTATGATAATGGTTTTAGTGTTTAGGTAAATTGATAGTGAAGTTATTAGGAGTTAGTATAGATAACTATAATTGTTTATAGTTATTGAATATTAACAAGAATTTCTTATTGTGCAATAAACTTATACAATAGGTTTTAAAACTTAGGTTATCTAGGTACTAGCAGTTATTATAATTTTTTTTGATGTTTTTGTCCATTAGTGTTTTATTTTGGAAGAATTTTAATAGTTTATGAATAATTATGATAGAATATTAATTTTTTGTTTTGTTTGTCCATTAGTGTTTTATTTTTGAAGAATTTTAATAGTTTATGAATATTATGATAGAATATTAAGTAGTGTTAAAGAAATTTGGAATTAATGTACGTATTTACAAGTTTGAATTATTAAATGAAATAAAAAGAATTTGTTTATATTTAGGCATTTATTTAAGTTTGATAATATAGTAGGTAGGTATTTACAATTA